>NW_003852429.1:10852259-10855276 GCF_000181295.1 Otolemur garnettii
GCTATCTAAGAAAGGACCAACACTCCCAAGAAGTAATGAGTCCACAGTCGCTGAATGCATTCAAGGAGAAGCTGAAGGAACTGGGGATATGATTGCCATCTTTCATACCCTAGGTTCAAACTTACTTTGAAAAAATAATTTATCTTTTTTAATAAGTTGCCATATTCTGTTTGCTAAGATCAGCCCATAAATGGATTAATAAACTGTGGCATATATATACCACAGAGTACTATTCAGCCATAAGAAAAGATGGAGACTTCATACCTTTTGTGTTTACCTGGATAGAGCTGAAACACATTCTACTTAGTAAAGTATCTCACGAATGGAAAAAAAATGCAATGTATTCAATATTAATATGAAATCAACATATAAACTATTACATGCCCATATGAATGATGAAACACAAATATAATCTAGCAAGGAGGGGGGAGAAAAAAAAGAGGGGAGGGGGAAGGAGGGAGGGCGACTGGTGGCTCTCACCTGATGTGCACTGTGTGAGGGTGCTCAGCACGCCCGCCCCCTGGGTGAAGGGCTCAACTGCAACTTGAACTTTACTTTAGAATTGAAAACAATGTAATCGAAAAATGTGTGCCCTCATATTAATTTGAAATTTAAGAAAAAGAAAAAAAATCATTTATCTGAAGCTGCAAAACAGATACCATGAGAAAAAAGCAAAAGTTATTTGAAAAAGTGGAATTTCATTGCCATTTGAAAGAGACCAGTTTAGGACCTCTACCTCCCTAGAAGTTACACACACACACACACACACACACACACACACACACAGGCTCGCACATGGTACCCTCTACCTGCTTTTTCTTGCTAAGGGCTAGACTCGACCCTAAGTACTAATTAGTGATTAGTAAGCCCAGAAGACATGAATGAGGGAATGTGGAAGAGAAAAGAAACGTTTTTTTTGCTAAGTTCCAAAGGAAAACAGACCTTGTTTACTAGAGCAAATATTATAAATACAGTTAAAAATCGGAGAGCGTTCTGATACTTCATGAACTAATCTGTGAGATGTGGAGCTGCAGACAAGCCAGGCCTATTGTCTGGGAGAAAATTTATATTAAATGATGTATTTAATCCCTGTGGGGGTTTTCTGTATTTCAGTGTCCTTTAG
This sequence comes from Otolemur garnettii, assembly GCF_000181295.1. Classification (NCBI taxonomy): domain Eukaryota; kingdom Metazoa; phylum Chordata; class Mammalia; order Primates; family Galagidae; genus Otolemur; species Otolemur garnettii. Next base: position 10,853,383 of record NW_003852429.1, read on the forward strand.
TTTTACTTTGACTCTGTTTCACAGATGTAGTTACGGAGTCCTAGTGTGCCAACTAACACGTCATCTTGTTGTTTGGACATGTTCTCAGGGAGCAGAGCGGGAGGGAGGAAGGGAAGGAGGTGAGGTGATTTCCATCCCGGCCTCCTTCCCCCACCTCTTCCAAATGTACATTTACGTCTTACTATGTCTTCATTTTCTTTGTTTAAATTGGATTTACGGTTTATAGCTTTGGCATCAGGTCTATAATTTTCATTTCTAAAAAAGAGGAACAAAATGCTGACAAAGGCATCACTTGGGGCACATCCTGGCACCCTTCCTCAGAGATGGCAGAGGTGACCACTTAATTACCCATCCCTAGCCTTCTCCATTCCTCTGCTTGCCTGTTTAGTGCTTGAAGGTCTCCTTTGCCCAAAAGCATTTTTAGTCTATAACTGATCTGGCATAGGAGTCAGGAAAAAAAAAAATAGCAGGGTCCTGGAGGAAAAAAAGAGTCCAGGGAAGCCTGGAGCTCAGATCTGGAAGGTCTGAAATGAGAACTCAGTGAGGACAGTTTCAAATGTGGATAAAGGGCGGCAGAAAAATGAAAAGCAAAACTTCAAAATGCCACCTTCAGAAACACTTCTTAACTCTGTGTGGGCCCCTATCTTTTATATTGTTTTATTTTATAATATAATTTTGCAGAGGCTAGGAATTTTAGTGGTTTTTTCTTTTTCAGGTCAATCCTTCAGCACATGTTTCAAAGTCATTTTAAAGACCCTTTATTTAATTCCAGAATTATGCAAAAGACAGTGTGTTAAGACCCAGATCTACTAGGAGGTTTAAGATATTTTCTTCCTTAAGCAATGTATATATGTATGTGTATATCAAATTGGATTAGATCAAAAAAGATCAATAATAAAAAACATTTCAGTATTAATTATATAGTGTCACTGACCAAAGCAGGTCATCCTTTAAAACTAACTATAAAATGCTTGCTATAAAGAACAAAGCTGGAGGCATCACACAACCTGACTTCAAAATATTACACACTGCAAAGCTGTAGTAACCAAATCAGCATGGTCCCGGCATAATATCAGACCATTGGAACAGAATCAAAAACCAGAAACAAACCACACATTTCAAGCCAACTCATTTTCTACAAAGGTACCGACAACATACACGGGGGAAACACAGTCTTCAGTGAGTGGTGCTGGGAAACTAGGTACAGATATCCACAGTGAGGAGAAGACGAGGAGAATTTTCTCTCTCACCGTGTACATCTCAGGGGTAGTAAACATATTTTGTCTACTTTTCCTTAGAATTGACCTGATGAAGTCACATTCTAGGGAACACGATTAACTACCAATAGGAGCAAACTATTTTACTGCATATAACAGATGTTTGGTAAAATAAATTTTAAAGTTTTAACCTGAACAAAATACAATGCGATTCTGCCTCTTAATTTTCACATCTGAAGTGCTAAGCTTCTCTAGACAGAATGTCAGCAGTATGTGTGTATGATACAGACAGATATACGCGAATACACGTGTGCATTTATCTGTTTATAAATACAGGTTATATATAATTTCACATAAAGATGCAAAATTTAAAGGTTGATTGTGCTCTAGAATTGGAAGACTTTAAAATTCTGTGGCTTTAAGTAATTCAATATGATTTATTCTGATACTTTTACAGGGGATTAACTTAAATAATTTTTAAATCAAGCTTACTTTGTGTTTGGAGGATATGTAACCAGATCATTAATAGAAAACAGCACAGCTTTAAATTCCTGTCAACATCTTTCTGAAATGTGCTCATGCAGTTAAATACATTAGCAGCTCCCTGATCAACTCAAAGGTGGACAAATTTAAAAGACCATTTCTTTTTTTTTTCTTTTTTTGAGACGGAGCCTCAA
>NW_003852429.1:10855478-10856881 GCF_000181295.1 Otolemur garnettii
GAGCCAAGACCATTTCTTTTTGAGATTGCTTTCTTTTTCTTTAATTCCAGATTAATATGAAGGTAGGAATGGTTACAATATTTACATGTGTTAGGTAAACTCCCTGCTGTAGTTGTGTCTCACACCCAGCAGGTGTGCCATACACCCTTACAGCATGCCCTTCAGTTGGGGGCACACCCATCCCCCTCCCTCCTCTCCTCTCCTCCCCCCTCAGTATGTGTATTCCATGAATACTATTCAGCCATAACAAAGATGGAGTCTTTACATCGTTTTGTATTAACCTGGATGGCGTTGAAACCCATTCTTCTAAGCAAAGTATGGAGATTACCTCTGATAGACCACAACAAAACACTTTTTAAAAGATATATTTCCACTTACTTATATCTAATGGTGTGAAAGTCTCAAAGGGTATGTTATGACCTGACTTGTGTTCCCCTAAAACTTATATGTTGAAGTCTTAAACCTCCGTAGTGCAGAACCTAACTATAATTTGAGACAGGACCTTTAAAGAAGTAATCAGTGTAAAATGAGGTCATTAGGGTTGGCCCCATTCCAACACCACTTGTGCTCTTATAAGAAAGGGAGAGTCGAAAACAAGCAGATAGAAAAGACCACAGGAAGGCACAGGGAGAAATAGCTATCCAGAAGCAAACAGGGAGGATGTTAGGCATACCGTGAAGGTTTTTAAAAGATCATTAATTAAATTATGTTCCCCAAAACTTCAAAGCACAGTAACTATATTCATTTTTTTTACTCTTTTTTTTTTATCAACATAATTTACATGTGCCTTGGGAGTTTAACTATAGGTTCAATTGCGCCATGAGAAGTGAACCTTCTACAGACCTTGAACTTAGACATCAGAATTGTGAGAGAACACATTTTCTGCTATTTAAACCACCCAGTCTGTGGTATTTTCCTAAGGTAGCCCTAGGACATGAGTACAGAAGTTGCCAATTAAAAAAAAAAAAATCACTACCATTTTCATGAGTTAAGAGACAAAAATCAGCTTCATTTAAGAGGGCTATGGAGCTAAAGATGAGAAAACTTGGAGCTGTAACCCCCACTCCTAAGATGGTTGCTGTCTGTTCTCATGTAGTAACATATGAAAAAATAAATTCTATATAACTTTCTGTCTCAACACAAATACCATAATAAATTTTCTAGACTTTAAAGTTTAAAGAAATTATGGAACTATCTTTATGACTCTAATTTTAACCATGGGATATAGAAATAAATGGGAAAAAATGCACACTTGTAGAAGTCCATCCATCTCCACATTGGAAAATAAACCGCAAACCACTGATAAAAAGCAACTGTCAAGTCGACTGTCATCAGATAAAAGAAAGGGGAAAAGAGCTTGACTACATCGTGTTTAGAACTAAAATCTTTTTTTCTTTTTTTTT
>NW_003852429.1:10857149-10864655 GCF_000181295.1 Otolemur garnettii
TCTATCTCCACGGTTGGCCTAGCCCATGTGATATATTGTATGAAGAAAATTTGAATCTAAAAACACATAATGTGCCCAGTGAGAGATGAAATTGATTCCAAACCCTGCAAGTTGTGGGCTCTGAAGGCACCTTCCCTGGGTGGCGCTGCGTCCCGACATATGCACATTGTTATCATATGCATCTCTAGTCAAACGATTTCCTATGCCTGTCAAACCCCACCCTATAAGGTTGAGCTTAAACACCCCCATTTGTGAAATGGTCTCTTACCTTGCCTGTTGGGAATCTGTCTTAATGTTCCCTTATTTGGATTTTTCAACAAATCATCTTTGTTGAGTTCTAAAACTCAATTTATTTATAGAGTACAAAAAGGCATAGTTCCTTGTAGAGTAAAAAATGTTACAGTTAAGATAAATCTTGACTTTTCCGGGGCCTAAACACAAGGTAGGAATTACGAACATGCATATTTTGGAGCCTTTGTTAGGCGATTTGGGGCACTCTTGTATGATGATTTCAGTTCTTTCCTAACCAATCAATATCTGTAAAATACCATTAAATTTGTGAAAATAATTTTTTCTGCCTCATCTGAGAAAGCATTGTTCTTGGAAAACAGACTACTGCTGACTGTTCAGGACTTCAATAAAACCTTTATGTCTGCTTTGCTCTGCAGCAAGCCAGGGAGACCCATTTGGTGACCCCTGATCCTCTAAGTCCCTCCATTAAAATGAGATCTGTAGCTTATAAGGTCATCAGAGAAAGGCAGACCTTTAAGTAAAATCAGAACTAAAGAAAGACCCCTCAGATCTCAGAATGGATAGTGTAAAATAGACTACAACAATATGGGGCGTAACAGCAATGTTCTCGTCCTACATAGCCTCCATGTTGGAACAAAACATTTCCTACTCAGATAAAAGAATTTACGCTCTGTACATTCATGAAAGCAGACAGATCAAGATTCACGAAAGCCCACAGATTTCAGTTACAAGAGCCCTGCAGCTGAGCACTGCCCTAGTGATGCCAAGTACAGCAAAAGGTCCAGGCCCAGAGCTGCACGTGCTTCTGACAGCTCTCTGCTCAGAGCCTGCAGGCTCCTGAGAAGACAGCATATGGGGTGGAGGGAAATGAACTTGAAGTAGGGGCAGGTCCTCTCTCCCCAGCTCAGTGAGTTGGATCAGCTGTCTAACCTTTCAGGAGCCTGTTTTCTCACCCTAAAGAAGGCCAGGGGAATATTGTCTGAGGCCCTCAGGCTCACTGAGTGAGGTGATGTATGTGCTGGTTGGAGAATTGTATCTAGCACTTAGTAGAGGCAAGCCAAGGTGAAGTCTTTCTCTTTTCTAACTATTTTGACTGCTACTTCTCTAGGAATACAGGAATTTATATTTAAATTCGTAATCCAAATCTTTTGTGAAATTGGCCACAAAATATGGTTGGGCGGGTATTTTGTGTAGAGAGACTTGCTACCCTCCACTTAGCACCTTTTCCTCTCCGGGAGTCCCTCCAGTCCCTTCACATTCCGTTGCTCCCAAGGCCTGGGCCCTCTCCCAGCACTTGGCCTACCCCTCTCCCCAGCCATGTGGAAATAGCCTGATTCCAGATGCTCCCTCTGGAAATGTGTCCTTGGCTCTCAGCACTCAAACATCTGAGGGGAGTGCTTGATAGCTGCCTCATGTTGAAAGCACCCTCATGCCTGGAAATAATACAAGAATGAGTCCTTCTCTTCCTCGTCTTTGTGCTTTGCTCCACACCTTCCCATATTTAAAGGTTTGGTGATTGTGCTGGTCGTAATAATAACAGTGATGACAGTGACAGCCATCATTTAACCACTCTCACCATGTATCAAGTGCGCGGCAAAGAATGGTGTAATATGAACAGTACTTGACGCCATCCTTTGAAAACCATACAGATCTATGATTACTCTAATTATATTTATTTAAATATCATTTGAGATGTAGCCCTGTAAGAAATTTGGTCATTTTCACAAAGTTGTAAATCTAAGCTTCAATCCCTATTTTCCAAGCTGCTGTATATAGCAGGAATAACTAGAGAGTTTTAATTTATTCCACCAGTCCCAGAGGGATCTTCTGATAAATGCTTCAAATGGAGAATATCTAAAAGGGGGAAAGAAGTTGAGAGGTGAGGGATTGTGTATAAGTGCCGAGAGTGAGCACTCTCTGCACTGGTGAAAGGGAGGAAGATACAGACGGAGGTAAACAAGAAAGCTATCCAATATTTAACAGGACTTACAGATGAATTGGTCATAATACCAATAGCTAAGGCTTAAGGTGTCGAGAGTTTGCATAGCAAGAAAAATTAGACAACTCAATGCAAGGTTGTAAAAGAAACTCTTTCTTTCTTTACATTCCTTTGCTTTTTAAAAATGTATCCCTTACCTAAACTCCTAATTTTCTATGGAAAAGTGTCGTTCATTACTTGAAAAAAAGACTTGATATGAAGAATTCCATAGGTCCCCTTTGTACAGTCTTTAAAAAGTGTTTTAGAAACAAAAGAAAATGGTCTTCATCCTTATTGTTTACCATTTAGCCACATATATTATTTGGGCATCAGAAAGGCCTAGTAAAAGCTAATTAAGATCAAGACATTCTTAACTTGATAATTCCCTGAACAGCAGAGAGAAAATCCCTATACCTTGTAATTATATGGGCCATTGAACATGTGAAGAGAAAGGAATTAAACTTGTTATGACTCACTACCATGCCCCCGAAATACCCCAAACCCACTGTTATTTGGCCTCAGGAAAATGAATTTGCAGAAAAGAAGAAGGTAGTTTGTCAAATCCATCCTAAACTCTCTGTGAGCAAAATTGATGGTTTGACAGTGGGCTGGCCTCCCCACAGGGTGGTAGAAGAAGCAGCGGGGTTCAGTCACTCATTAGCTGTGTGGTTCCGAGTTACATAGCCTCTCAGATTTCTCTGTAAAGTGGACATGAAAATATCTGGTCAACTAGGACAGGGCAGGGGATTAGCTATGTGAATGTCATGCATTATTTTGCAGGAGTGAGCAGAGTCATCAAGGAATGAGGCTGAAAAGGGTGGCTGAGTGTCCAGACCTTGGGAGGTCTACTTCATTACAGCAAGAATAAATAGTTTCCTGACAATGCAGTAGGTCTATAAGTTCAAGAAGGCCAGTGGCAGAATCATATGTAGACGCTCTGGTGTCTAAACTGGTGGGTGTGATGTGTGCAGTTAGGATACCTGTCACCATGCTGTGGAATAGATGAAAGAGCCTTTCTCTAAGGTGAACAGTGACAAATGCACAGATGTGAGGGCTATGTAGGAGGTAGATGTGACAGGCATTTCAATAGAAACTTGCTCCCTGCATCCTTTAAAGAGGCTATTTTCTAGCCATTTCTTATCACCTCTCTGTCTTTGATCCTCTCCACCAGGTCCTTCCCGCCCCCTGCACCTGCAGCTGCATGAAATCAGCTGAATTATGTCATCAGAACATTCTACAGCCAAGTGCTGCTATCGCATTGACTGAGTTGTCATTGTAATGGTGTGTTCATGTGATTGCCTTTCTGTGGTGGGCAGAAAAATGGCTCCCCAAAATTGCCCACATCCTAATCCCTAAAATCTGTGCATGTGTTACATTACATGGCAAAAAGGCCTTTGCATAGGAGATTAGGTTAAGGATCTTAACATGAGGAGATTAGCCTGGATTATTTGGTTGGGTCCAGGATGATTCCTAAAAGGAGAGTGAAAGGGATATGTCTGTGGAATAATTATCACAGAGATAATTATTAGAGGCAAGCCTGGAACTGCTCACTGTGAAGTCACCCAGAAATAGCCATCTTCCAGGGAAGGCAGATGACCTCCACAAGTAGGAATATGCAAAGAAATGGACTCTTTTCTAGAGCTTCCAAAAAGCAACTGAGCTCACTTGGCACCTAGATGTTAGCCCAGTGAGATCCACATCAACATTCTAGCCTACAGAACCACAGTGTTGTGACAAGCCACTAAGTTTGTGTTAAGCTGTTGTAGCAACAGTAAGAAACTAATACACTTGCATGAGACTGTTATTACCTCGAGGGGAAGGACTGTATCTTCTAGGACTCCCTGCGATAGGGCCTAGGACAGGCACTTTCACTGCATACAACAGCTTTACCCAAACTTTTTGCATTTTTTCACATTTTTTTCCCCTTGTAGAAACATGGAAAAATATTTAAGAGAGAGTGTCAATATTACCAGGCTTCTTTTGCCTTTGGAATAGACCTCAGAGTTTTAAAGGTGATTTCATACACTTCAAGTCATTTGAGATTTCTTACTTCTGCTAAGATTGATTGTATCTACATTATGATTAAACTAATGTACAGATCTATAAATATGGAAAAGAACATAGTAAAGTTAAAATAGTCATATGAGAGAGGTAAACTTAAAAATCTCCTCTGTAGGGCAGCACCTATGGCTCAGTGGGTATTGCACAGGCCCCGTATAGCGAGGGTGGCGGGTTTGAACCCAGCCCTGGCCAAACTGCAACAAAAAATAGCTAGGAATTTCTGGTGGGTGACTATAGTCCCAGCTACTTAGGCTGGGCAAAAGAATCACCTAAGCATAGGAATTGGAGGTTGCTGTGAGCTGTGACACCACAGCATTCTACCAAGGGTGATAAAGTAAGACTTTCTCTGTATGATTAATGCGATGACGCTTTGGTCAATTTGCTGGTGCTTCTAATTGGAGAAACCCTGCCTGCATGGGCCACAGACTTATAAACGGTATTAGTAGTAGATAGTATCTTAGGAATTATCTCTCAGTTTAATAAACCCCCTAATTTTCAGGAGAACTGAAACCATTTTGTCCTAAGTACCAGAAATCAGTATCTGAAACATAAAGTCTTATCCCACATCCAGGGCAGCTGCTGAGAAGTTGACCAAAAACAAAACAAAACACACAGACAAACAAAAAAGATACCCATTTAAATCCACTATTTATGCCCAGAAGTTCTTTATAACATATTTTATTGTTGAACACACTCCTGTTGATAGATTGAATCAGTAATATATTCAGAGTGAGTATCAGATGCAAAATTAAGTTTCTCAAACTTCCTATGATGGTTTTGAATACTGAATAATATTGTATGTCTTGATTTTTAAGATTAAAAATAAGGGAAGGATGATGATGAGAAATTGAACCTAATAACAACGGTGTCAGTAACTGAAACTGTCAAATGTATCGTCTTATCTCTTTGCTATTGATCACGTTTAGTTTTGCATTTACAGCAATATTTGCATTTACATCATTGAGAACATAGTATAGAAAAAGAGAAAATATTAATTCTGCCATAACCTAAGATAACAAAGTAAAAATGATAAAAGTTTCCTCCCCATTTAAGGATCTCATAGAGAATATTCATTTCTCCACTTGGGAGATTTGTTTCAAATCATTAAATCTGAGACTCTTAAATTACTTCCTTATGTCATCGGCAATAATCCAACCTTCGAGACCCAGTTAATTTTAATATCTATCTCTTGATTTCCTTAAATGAAGGTCTGAATCTATATCCTTTTAATATGTGTATATGCTTCAGAGATCTTACACACCACAAAACTCTTAATGACTGTTTGAGAGGGATCATCTTACTTTTCACAAAGTATATTAAGTCATATTTTAAAGAAAGGCATTGAATTTTCAATGTTTTTTGAGTCTGATAATTTAATTTTATTTCAAATTCTTTGAACCATGGACAAATACAAAGCAAGGACATCAATTCCGGCACGCGAGGCCATGGACACAGCACCCCCTGAGTTTCTTCTCTGTTTCCTCCCGTGTCTCCTGCTTCTGTTCTCTCACTCAGAGCTGGTTTTGCACAGTGAAAATGCCTGGCTCTTCTCCTGGCATGTTCTCTCACATTAAGCAAAGGATCATTCAAATTTGTAAAACCTTTGAAAGCTAGATGAAAAATAACTACCCTTACTGGAGAAAGGATGACGAGGTCTAAACACAACTGCCCAGGAGGGGTGACCAGCTAACGAGGAGGTGGAGGTAAGACTGCATCAGTTCACAAAGAATCAACTTTGCATCAGGAAGCTGAAAAGGCAACATCTGATTTTTGATATCCAGCAGACAGAACTAGACAAAGAGGGAGACCTGTTAGAATTAACTGGGTGCCTGGACACATCCTATAGCACAAAATCTCCAGGGAGACACAAGTACGCTTCCTTAGGTATTTTCAATGACAGAGGAAAGTAAGCATCTTGCTCACTGGAAAGCCTGAGAGCTACAGCCTCAAACAGTCCCCAGTAAGCAGGATTTTCCTTGGAATCTTGCATCCCACTCAAATATTTTGACAGTTGTATTCTACTGAATCTATTTTTGTTTGATGTCAAATATTTTAAATTATTCACCATAATTAAAATTGGCGCTGCACAAATGTATACCCGTGCATTTTCACACTTATAAACTGCTCTTCTAACCCTGACCCTAAAGAGAAATTAACGTTTTCTCTTTCTCTATACTATGTTCTCAGTGATGTGAATGCAAGTAGTGCTGTAAATACAAACAGCACACATTTGCAAAGTATGCTGGCCGCCGGCAGAAGATAAACTTTACAAATTATTGAGGTGGAAGACCATGGTCTCTGAACATTCTTTCCATTTTATATCCACATCATCAAGTCAGTCTCGTTTAAATATTTTGCCCTTCTTCCCCCCCATCAATGCTTCCTGTACCTCTGAGTACAAAGTTTAAGACGAGCACACTCGCACTGCAGTGCTGTCTTTTCTTACAGTATTTGCCTAAACTCCAGAGGTCCCTTTTCTAAGTTCTCCATCCTGTGCCTTCCAGCTCTCATCCAGCATCATTCCCCTCCCACTAACTACTCCACTCCTCAAGTATATGAGTCATGTTCACAAAATCTAGGTTCTAACATTCGTATCTTCTCATGATGGAGCTCCACAGTGGAGAAAGATATGCTAAGAGGCAGCAAAGGATTCCAAGAAGAAGAGGTTAACAAAGAGTCCTCTGAGTGGAAAGAAAAATCCATCTTCCCTATCACTTTGGGATGAGAATGAAATGAAAAATGTAACCAGATCCTTTCCCACAGCTTAAGCAAAGCCATTTTTTCTGAGTGTGTACGCGCATGCACGTGTGCAGAGGAAGACACGTGTGTCTTTGTGCCTGTGTGCTTTATCTGCAGTGATGCAATGCTGCCTCATACAGTGGGTCAACAAAATGAATTAGGAGAGTTCTTTCTTATCTGGCTCCGACAATGACTAACCATGAGACCGTAATAGGGGATTTCAACTTTGGAGGCCTTATCTATATGTTGGGGGTACCTTATCTATAAAATAAGATGAGCGAACAGATAATTATTGAAATTCCTCGTAGGCAAGACATAGGAACATATACCAGAGCACAAATAAAGATAAAAAACATAAAGTAAATAACCAATAACCTTTATCTCTTCCTCCCACCCCAGATTTCCAAACTAATTTATATTAATGTTTCCAGAAATGAAATTGGAAGCATGATGTGCTTGGAGATAGGCTGTTATAC
>NW_003852429.1:10866636-10868144 GCF_000181295.1 Otolemur garnettii
TATGTTTAAGAAAGTGAAAGAAATGATGGCGTTATAACCAGAGAACGGAATTAACCAACGGGAAGCCCAGAAACCATAAAAAGAGATGGAATAATAGAAAAATTCAACAGATGAGTTTCGCAACAAAGGAAGAGAAGATGAAATAACGGAAACATGTGTTAATTGAAGATAACCAGACCAAAGCACAGACTATCAAAAACGTATAAAATCTCGAACACAGAGAAAGAACATGTGGGGAATAATGATAAGAACTAACGTAAATGTAACTGAAGACCAGAAGGACAGAGGGAGAGAATGGGGGACTATTGGGAGATATAAAAAAAATTCTGAAGCTGACATAAAAACTTACACTCCAGGTTTAGACTGTGCTACAAACCTCATGTGAGGTAAACACAAATAAAACAACACCGAGGAACATTTGGATAAAATTACTGATATAAAAGATAAGAGTGGCCAGAAAAAAGAGCACATAGATGTATGAATCTCAAATGAGCAACAGTAAGTCTACAGCTGAGTTATTTTACTCCAGAAGACATTGTAGTGACATCATTGAAATGTCAGAAAGAAACAACTTTCAACCTGGAATTCTAAGTCCAGTAAAAATGTGATCTAAAAAGAAAAATAAGGAAATCACCACACAAACATAATTCGCAGAATTTATAACGGATTGCACTGGAATAACAATAATAAATAAATGTTTAGGCAGAAGAAAATAATTCTAAGTGGAAAGACAAAAGTTCAAAAAGGAGTAAAGAGAAATAGATGTAAAAATCTCCCTGTCAGGTGCCCTGAACACTGCTCAGGTGATGGGCACTCTGATACCCCTGACTTCAACACAAACACTTGTACCCCCTAAATATTTTGAAATAAAAAGCAACAATGAAAAAACAAATATCTAAATCTATATTGAGTGTATTAAACAATAAAAATAATTTTACTAATTATTAAATAATTTTAAACTGTAATAATGAGTTTTATGTGCACATAAAAATATGTAAAGCAAGGCAATAGCATGGCAATGAACAAAAAACTAGAGAGATTACGTGACAAAGTAATAGTGCCGGGGCCCAATGTTGTCTTAAAAGATGATAACTATTCAAATTTATCTTAATAGTCTCTTCAATCAGCTTTAAATGTGGCAATATGCAGGGTAACTGCTCAAATATATCATGATGAATTTACAAACCACAGCTACCAATGGCGGAAAATAGAATAGTCAAAGACATGATGATAAGAAAGGGTACAAGAAGACCATTTAGACCCAAGAAGACTACATAAAAGTAGTACAAGGACAAAGGAATCCAGAAGAGGTTGGACCAATAGAAAACCAATATTAAGGAAGTAGATCTTAATTGACTACACGGGGAATTTCATTAAATGTCCCTAAACTGACTTCCACCTTACAAAAGCAAACTATGTCACCAAAATGTATGTGTTCCCACAAGAATCTGGAATTTCAAGAAATAATAAATGTAAAAGACTGAAGAGTCCACATAAAAGAAAGAGAT
>NW_003852429.1:10868652-10873131 GCF_000181295.1 Otolemur garnettii
TTGAACTGTATAATTAACAAACTTGATATAATTGTCATACGTAAAAAACTGTACCTGGCCACAAAAAATAAAATAAACGTTTTGTTTTCAATCTGCGTATGTCATTGGCTCTCTGACCATGGTTGATTTAACGTAGAAATTTAGTAATTTATTATTATTCAAAGATAAACTAGATAATGTCTAAATATTTTAAAATTAAACAAGCACTTCTAAATAATTAAGTATAAATGAAGAAATCACAATGGGAATTAGAAAATGATTTACTAAATTAAAATTAAAATATAAATACTTGGTAATGCAGCTAAAGCCATGATTATAGGTAAATTTATAATTCCTCAAAGACTTAAAATCAGTGAGCTTATAACGTATACTCTCAAAAAGTTAAAAAAATAAACAGCAAATTTAAACTAAACAAAATTTTAAAAATTATTTGTTTGTATTTTAGGAACTACTATTGAGATAACACAAATGAATTTGCAAACATAATATTAAGTAAAAATAAGCCAGATGCAAAAAGACATCACACATTAAATATAAGCCAGATGCATATAAACGGTATTATGTCTTTATATAAAATTTTAAAACAGGCAAAACTAATATATATGGTAAAGTCGAAAGAGTATCTGCCTTGAGGTTTTATTAATTGGAAAGATCTACGAGGTTTCTGGGGACCTGGCAGTGTTCTATTCTTAATCTGAGTGGTCTGTACACAAATGTGTTTGTTTACTTTGTGAACACATTAAGTTGTATGTGATCTATGCACGCACATTAAGTTGTATGTGATCTATGCACGCTTTGATGTGCTTGCTATATTTCAATACCATTTACTTTAAAGGTGAAATGGCATTTTGAGTCTAAAAACTGCCATAAAAATTATGAAACAGAATTAGATGATGTCCTGGGTCATCTTCAGTATATAGGTTACCTAATAAACTTCTCACATTCTCTACTGTAGGAATTCTTTCTATCTTCAAGTCTAGTCTTCCATGAGAAGTCTTTTCTTCTCATTAGAAGAATTTTCTAATTCTTTCAGGAAAAAAATGCCTTTTTTAATGGACAAAGATTTCTCAAAGGTTGAGAAGAATGTTTATTCTGTCTGGTTGTCTCCTGGATGTTATGGTCTTGCAAATTTCAAGGAGCAAGAAAATATAAAGAAAGTCTTTCTAGAAAAAAATGAGACGGCATTGCCTACTTCACAGTATTGAATAGCAACATGTATGAGAGAGGATGGGAGAAGATGGAGTAAAACCAGAATTCTTAGTATCTCCTCCCCACTTGTTCTTTCTTTCTTTTTTTTTTTTTAAGACAGAGTCTCTCACCCAGGTTAGAGTGCCAAGCTCACAGCAACCTCAAACTCCTGAAATCATGCAATCCTCCTACCTCAGCCTCCCTATTAGCTGGGAATATAGGCATGTACCACCAGGCCTCGTTAATTTTTCCTATTTTTCATACACAGAGTGGTCTTGCTCGTGCTCAGGCTGGCCTCAAACTGCTGACCTTACACAATCCTTCTGCCTGGGCCTCCCAGAGGGCTAGGATTATAGGCATGAACCACGGTGCCTGGCCTCCATACTTTCCAAGGGGTGACTTCTAAACCTGATTGCAGCTAGCATTCTGCACATTTTTCTTTTTCTTTTCTTTTCTTTTTTTTTCCCATTTTGGCCAGGGCCAGGTTTGAACCTGTCACCTCTGGTATATGGGGCCAGTGCCCTACTCCTTGAGCCACAAGTGCCACCCTGCACATTTTTCTTATATGTTATCAGAGAGTCCCCAGAAGAGGAAGTAGTCATAGCACACTACAGCAACTCTTGCCCTAGAAATCAGAGTACAGAGTTGTAATCCTACTACTGCTATATGTAGACTCTAAGACCCAGCAAATATTACTTAACATTCAGTGGTTTACATTCTCTCCCTTGAAAATAGGGATAATATTATCTACTTAGTAAGTCTTGTAATGCTTTGTTGAGGTACAACTGACATACAGAAATTGCAACACATTTTTATGAATTTGAGCATGAGCATACACCCATGATATCCTCACCAAATTAAGGTTTTTGTGCGTTTCAATGCAGTTAATGGTAAAGTTTGATAGGCTAAGATATTGGTTGTCTTATTTTTACTTGCAACCATAGGAGTGTCTGATTTGGTCAGTTTAGCAACACCTCAGATTATACAAAGCGTAAAATGCTTAAGGAGAATCAGATACAGCCGCTTGGCTGGAGGTATGTACACAGGAGCAAATCAGATTCCAAACCTCAAGAACTCTTGATGTTGATTGCACCTTCTATGTTTTAGAGATTTCTCGACCCTTTTAAAATTTTTCTTTCTTTCTGTTCAGTCTTCTTTTTAACTTCCTGATGTTCACTGTGGCAATTTAAGGGTCATCATGGCATATAAAGATATTTGAATGAAAGACACTCACATACATGGGTTACTGTGAAAGTTCCAGGGCACACAAAAATCAAGAAATGTGAAACCCCTACAGACAGAAACACATGAAGCCCTCCCAGCAGCACTGGTAAGTCAAGCAAGTTGACAGTTTCTTAAGTTAAATACTGAACCATAACACAGTCTGTCTCAAAACTTTCATAGCGACCCCCCAATTTCTTAAGAACAACACCAACAAGACATATATCAGCAATTTCTTTTTGTATTACGTAGTTTCTTAACTACAACTTTAAATGGTACCATACCAGGATATGCAGTATACCGCCCACTCACACTCTCCCATGAAAGGAGATGCCTGCAACTGAAACTGGTTCAGGCACTGCTGCCCCAGCCACTATGAAATCAGTGTGCTCAGTCAAACCACCTGTGTGCGGTGCGCTCCGAATGGAGTCACACTGGATGCCAGCTATAGAACAACTCACAGAAGAACTGTTATGACTCCCCGAAGTTATAAAAGAATCCTCTTGACTTATAATTATTTTCTTCAGTAGGAAAATTACTATTTACTGAAATTTTAACCAAGGGATGTTTTTCCTGCTCAAAATCCTGTCATGGTTTGGAGGATCTGAATTTTCACTGGTTGATTGCTAATCAGAAGCACATTAGTGTAGCCTTCTTTCCAAAGCAGCACTTTTAATACAAATCCTATAACTGTACTCTGATGTTTGACTAATTCGACTTATTAAAATTGAGAACTTCACTTATTTTATGCTTCTCCCTCTCTTCCAAAGAAAGCTTACTGCTACTCTTAATTCAAATTGGTTAATATCCAGCGGTCTCAGCCATCTGCATTACTTTTTGGCAGTTTTCTGCTGGATCTTTTTAATTGCTATCTTCAAATGCATTCGAGTGCCTATTCCGGGTGACTGTACGCTTTCCCTGAGGAGTACATTCAACATTATTTAACAGGACTTCAAACTGAAGTTTTAAAATCCCTGGGAGGCAATTTACCATCCATGTAAGTTGCAGAGCTAAGTTTCAGAGGCTGTGGTTATAGGTGTTTATGTGCGTGGTGTGTGTGTGTGTGTGTGTGTGTGAGATTCACGTTAGTTATGTCTCTTTTCCAAGCTTGCCACTACTCCCTATTTCCTCATTGAAGCTTTATTTCCTTCACATGGGTTCTAACTCGGCACTTAGTGGGACTGGGTCTTGTGTACTCAAGCTGCACATTTTCTTAAAATCTCGAGCAGATTCCAACCCTAGGAGAAAATAAGGAGGTTTGTTATAGTTAAGCCAATAAGGATTGCTGGAAGAATCGAGTTCTATAGATACTAAGACGCATTAAACGGACTTTTAGCAGAGACTTGAGTGGGCTTCTTTTTTTCTGTCTCAATGTTCAAATTCATGAATATAAAAGAATTATCACTTTTATATGCCTAAATATAGAGCCGGGTGACTCCTGGGGAAAGAGGGACGGCTTGGTGCAACACGGTTATAGAATCTATATAATATGCAGGGATCATTAATCAACTATTTTCAAGCTGTGTTTAATGAACAGCCAGCAGAAGCATGGAGCCAAAGCCAGTGCTCCAGCAAGGGGTGGGGCAGCGTGAGGATGTGGGGTCTGGGTCAGGGACACAGACATGAGCTTAAACCATCACCACCAGGAGGAAGGTTCTGATTTAAAGATGGTTCTGCAATGCCTATGGCAAAGGAATGTAGTTCTATCTGGATTCACTGAGGCCCAGTTCGTGAGAGATTCTGAACCAGTGCACAAAAGGAGAGTTTAAGGCTGGAAGGTATCTGCCAAATCATCTCGCCCAACCTGCTTACTGCATAGAAGTCTCGGTCAGTTAACAGACTTGCTCAGCTAGTTTGCAGCACTGAGACCCTGAGTGTCCTGTGTCTGTGTCCAGAGCTCTTACCCTGACCCATCACATTATGATTAAGGAGGGGAGGTGTCAGTTAAACATGGGCCATTGAGCTAAAATAAAAATCAGGTGAATCATACCGATAGAGGGATATGAGAGAGGCAGGAAGGATAAGATTTTTTTTTTAACATTCACTTAAAAAAAATCAATAGGCCCACTT
>NW_003852429.1:10873531-10876829 GCF_000181295.1 Otolemur garnettii
ATGGGAACAGAAAACCTTGGCTCATTAGTGCTGTATTCTCCAAACTTCAGCAACTTTTAAAACTTTTATAATTTTCAAAAATGCAAACACTTTGGGTGAAAGAAAATTAAAGTTGAACAAACATGAAATTCTCCAAACCTTACAAGAAAACTTCAACATTGCCACATGCTCTACCCATATGGATTATTCCAAAAGGAAAGTCTAAGACATGATGAGATGCATGCACTCTCTGCTGCTCTGGACAGCTCATTAATCTGTTATCCTGAGCATTGGGCAGACATGGAAAGTGGAGGCAGAGGTAGAGAAATCAAGGCCGTTACCCTGTGTGTAACATCACTGGTCCCAGCTGATGCTGTTCTCTCACATCAGACTTGTAGAAACGAACAGCAGAAACCTTGTGGTTCATATTCTGGCCCTTGGGAAGACACTGGAATATAAGGCTGATTTCTACTATCATTTAGGATTAGGACTCATTGAGTTAATTCTAAAAATATGCACCCTGCATCATCCAGACCTGTGTTCAAATACTACCTCTGCCAAGTCTGAGTCCTTATAAAAATGATTTCACTTCCCCTCATCCATAAAAATGAAAATAACACCAACCACTTCCTGTGGTTGGGAGAAGGATGACACACAGTCTGCAACACCTCAACTCCGAGCAGCTGCGGTGAAGATGTTTGGTGACTTTTGCTATGTCTCTCTTTAATGTATCAGGCATGAAGCCAAGAAGATGACTTCTGCCTTGCATAGATTTGTCCAATTTCCTCATTCCTCCATTCAAACCAGACCCCACCCCCAGAGAGCCCGAGAGAAGGAGACAACAGATGCAGTCTTAGCCAGGTTTGGCCTCAGCATGAAATTCTCTTCATGAAAACAGCAGTCATCTCATTTGCTGGAATAAGGATGAGGTAATTATTGAACAATCCGAGCCACAGAAATGATTAAGGTGCCGGTGGCATTTACTTATGCAGATAGATTAAGAGAGTTAAACAATTGTTAAGTTGGCCAACTGGTGAGAAGAATGAAAAAGCCATGAACAAATATTTAAAGGGCATGATGTATCCAAGGATAGGCAGGAATTATTTGCAGAAATTTGAAAAGATAAAATGAAGCATTTGGTGGAATAAAAAGACATTAAGCAATGAGATTCAGACTATTTTAAAGACTTTTTCAAACGAGAGAGAATTGTCGGTTTCTGGAGAAAACAAATAGCTGTCCAATCAGCAGGTAAGAGTTTCCTGAGAAAAGTTATTATATTCATTAGTGGCCATTGAACCCAGTAGCTACATATCACCCCTAGAGGACCGAACAGGATGAGAATAGAACTCTGTCTATAAATTAGTTCCTATATGCCAATTGCCAGCTTTGTGCCATTTCTTATACCTGAAAAGTCCTTTATCTTTCTGACTAAAAATAGAATAGAAAAATAAAAAACAAGTGTAAAAAGATTACCTTAATTTTGTTACCAAGCTAATAATTACCTATCTATAATTAGTAGGTAGGTTCAGAAGAGAATGTATCAGCACTGCTTGAAAATGTAGACACAAAATAAAGAGCAAAGTATATCAGGGAAAACATTCCACACACAGAAAATAAACTATATTAAATAGTCCTTGCTGAGTTTAGGACTCTCTTTTCTAAATAATGCTTAAATTTGAGTGATGTTTAAGCAAATTAAACTACTATTTTAGTTTGCCATTTACTATGTGCTATAATAGTTATTAAGGAGTTTGGAAAAAATAGCGATTGCTTAATTACCAACCTATTATATTTAAATATAAAGACAAAAAATTAAAAGAGTAAATCTTATAAAGATTGTCAAAATTCTTCTTTCTGTTTTAAGGAGACAAGTCACTTCTTCTGAACACAAATAGATATGATGAAAGTAATATTTTTCACAGGTAAGGAAACACCAGGCATTGCCTTTGAATATCAACTGATGACTAACAGCATTTGTCTGAACTTCAAATCACATAATGGCAAGAGTTAACATGTTAACAAACTCAATTGATATCCAGATGGGACTATGAAAGGATGGCCACTTGAAGGGTCTTGGTGGGATAAATGATTTGTTCCAAGTACTTTAATGTTAACGTTAACTACACTATGATAAAAAAATACAAATTTAATTATAAAAAATTTGAAAGTCAAGTGCTATATCAGTAGGATTAGGACTGAAAACAGAATCTTGGGTTGGTGGAGACAAAAGCCTGATTAGAAAGCATTCAAGAGAGAATGGGAGGAGAGGATTTGGAGATTTTTTCTTTCAATGGATTTTGCTATAGGAGATTCTTGGTCAATATCTAGGGAAGAATGCATAATTCTTTATATAAGACAAGACATATTGCTGCATATTTATATACTGATGAGAAGAATCCAGAGGATGTGGAATAATAGAGGAGAATGATTCAGAAGGCAGCAGGTCACTATTGGCTTGATGTCCCTGAGCAGGAGAGAGGATCTGCTGTTTAGCTGGCCTCAGTTTGGAGCACAAAAGGTTTATTCCCAAGTTCAGAAGAACAAAAAGAGTGAAGGGACGTATCTGCAGATAGCCTTAAAAAAGCAGCTGTGGAGTATGTGAAAATTTATTTCTGATTACTTCTATTTTCATAGAACATAGTTGAGGATGGGGATAGAAAAGGGGATATAGAAGATTTGAAGAATAAGAAGGTAATAGATATTATCAAACCTCTTCCCCTGATTTTATTGACTATGAATTTAAATTAGGGCCAATGTATGTGTCTGTATATTTTTCTTCAGCCAAAATCAGCTATGTAAGTGCAGACACAAAAAACGCAGGCAGTTGGACGGACCAGTTAGTTTTATCATGTAAGTAAGATAAGAAGAAGAGCCAGATAATGTACATAATTCAGTACAATGCACTATCTCCAAATACTACAGCTAGATTTATAAGGCGTTACCAAACTCAAATTTCTATTTGTGTGCAATTTCTATAAAGTACATAATACAATTTACAAACAAGTTAGACTTGACTACATACATTATGTTTTTTCCAGCATCAGTTTTAAGACTAAAATACATAAACTCATTAGAAAAGGACTATGAACCAATTTAAAAAGCAAAACTCATACAGTGTCTAGATTTCTAGTAGTATTTTCATGTTTAATTTGTGACCTTATAATCTTGCTGATTTGTTTACAAAATGGCCCAAGGATTGTAACCAACCAGTAAGGCTACCTAGAGATGATAAGTGTTAAAAATATAGAGTACAAGAAAGTTAATGAAAAATTGATGCAAGATTGAACATGAAATTCATTACATAGTAATGAGTAGTCCA
>NW_003852429.1:10877466-10886371 GCF_000181295.1 Otolemur garnettii
TCTTTAAAGCTGTGTGAACTTGGGCATTTCACTCAAACTTTTATCTTTCTTAGATTCAGAGTCCTCATTTGTAAAATGAATGAGTAGCTAATATTAGGGTGCCACCCATGAATGGACAATTCAGTGTATTAATGGATGGATAATGCAGCATACCATAGGTCTGTTATGAAGAGTAAATCGTACTCCATAGACACAGAGTGAGCGTGATGTAAGAAGTTGTTAAACACACTAATAATTACCCAGTTACAGCTGTGTGTTCATTCATCTCAACTGTCACTCTATGTCACTGTTGCATATATGTCCTGAGAAATAAGGGATTTTTCATTTACTCAACAAGTATTTATAGAAATATTAGCTATATGCCAGGCACTGATGAGACGGTGGCTTTGAAGTGGCTGTGCCCTACAGTGACACCATATGCCTCTCTATAGCATTACCTGTATATCAAAGAACTATAAAGGCAGAGGGTGAAACATGCACTCCAGAAAAAACTTACAAAATATGGTTTTATGAAAAGGGACATGTTCCTGTATGATAAAGTGGTAACTGTCATACAATTGATATGAAACTGGCATTGGATCCCTATTGCCCAGCCCTACTGCCTCTCTCTCACCTCTAAAGAGCAACAGGGGACACATCCACGTGATACGAGTTGCTTAAAATGAACGTTGGGATCATTACGGATAGAATTACTAAATTAGTCATTAAGTCATGCCAGCACTGGCTTTAAATTGCATTAACCTCTCTAAAATGGTCTCTCATAGGTTTGTTTGTTTGTTATCATTATGTTTTAATTTAGCTGTTAGGCAATAAAATAACAATATTTAAAATTTCATCATCCCTGATCATCAGAGAAATGCAAATCAAAACTACCCTGAGATATCACCTAACCCCAGTGAGAACAGTCCACATCCCAAAGTCTCAAAGCCATAGATGCTGGTAGGATGTAGAGAGAAGGGGACACTTTTACACTGGTGGTGGGACTGCAAAATAATACAACCTTTTTGGAAGGAAGTATGGAAAATACTCAAAGAACTCAAATTAGACTTACCATTTGATCCTGCAACCCCATTACTAGGCATCTACCCAGAAGAAAAAAAAATCATTTCATCATAAGAACATTTGCACTAGACTGTTTACTGCAGCTCAATTTACAATCTCCAAAATGTGGAGACAACCTAAATTCCCACCAACCCGGGAATGGATTAACAAGCTGTGGTATATGTATACCATGGAATACTATTCAGCCATTAAAAATATGGAGACTTTACATCTTTTGTGTTAACCTGGATGGAGGTGGAACGCATTCTTCTTAGTAAAGCATTACAAGAATGGATAAGCAAAAATCCAATGTACTCAATTCTAAAATTAAGGCAGCAGGTGATCTAACATATGGGGTCGGATAGGGGAAAGAGGGAGCAGGGAGAGGGGATGAGGGAGGAGGATGGGGGTCAGTGTATGGAACACCGCTAGGGGGCAGGACACAATTACAAGAGGGACTTTACCTAACAACTGCAATCAGTGTAACCTAATTCTTAGTGCCCTCAATGAATCCCAAACAATTACAAAAAAATGTCATATACAATATATATTATCTAAATACTATAGTCTATTTTGGCTAAAGTGTCTCACCAATTGAGGAGATACTAATATCAATTATAATGAGACGAAATCTTGGAATTTCACAACCAAGTAGACAAATACATTGAAAAACCTTTTCCTTCAAATTTTTGTCATTTTTTAATTAAATAAAATTTAGAAGGCTTATCATTTTACATTAAAGACAAGAGATGTTCTTGTTTATTTTGAAAATAATTATTTTCACAATAACATTATAAATATTGGAATAATTAGTAAAAATACGAAAGTTGGGGCTAACTGTAAAACTACCCTAATTTAATAATTACAGTAATTTGAAATATAACATGGAACTTGCAATTGATTATGAAAACCTCAGGGTAGGAAGGGGTGGCACACAGTGTGTGGTGCCTCTAAAATCTTAGGCAGTGTCAAAGGATTTCCTCCGCAGACAGTTGGCCATGAAGTGGTAATTGTTTTCTCAGTACATGTAAACTGAACTCAATCCATGAATACAATTCAGCCAAAACAAATTATCTTATTTAACTGTAATTATATTCTACATTACCTGACCTAATTTACTTATTGCCCCACCTTTGACTTACTGCACCACTTCAGGGTTGACCACTTTCAAAAACCTATAGCAAATGTAGAATGTTGAAATCACAGCAACTAAGCCACAGGGGGAAAAATGCACCAAAACCCAACACACTTTGTTTCTAATACTGTTTCATTTACCCACTCAGTAAGGTTCTCATAAAATTGCTCACTTCTGTGGTTCATCTTACAAGGGTACAAGTGAATCTTTCTATGAGTAGAATATGAATGTTTTAACATAATAACTAAGAAAGTTACATGAAGGCTATGTTAACCAGTTTGATGGAAGTGTCTTGGATTGTGTGTGAAAACACCACACTGTACCCCCAAAGTGCATCAATGTACACAGTTACCATTCAATAAAAAAAAAAGGAAAAAAAAATTGCTCACTTAAACACTTCATTTACAAAACACCGTTTTGTTAAAAAAATTATTTTTTAAGTAGACATTTCGATTTAGAAGGACTTAATTTTCTCTAACCTTAATACAACTAATAGATAATAAAACTGTCTACTTATCAAAAAGTCAGCAACAAGTATTATCAAAAGATGTGTAGGAAGACTCCCCTGAACATGGCCTTAAAAAATAAAAAGGAAAATAAAACTGTAAAAAAATTAAAAGCATGATATTTTGGAGAAAAAAGATCTCTTTAAACTGTAAAAATAGCCATATGGTTCTTGAATTATGTGTACATGTTAATGACTGTGAAATGGTAGCATGAGAAATGGTGGTCTTTTGATTACTATTTGCTGTTGATTATTTCCTGAGAGTGTGGACAGTCCTTGCATTACATACTATGTGTAAAAGGAAAGTACTTTTCCTAGGATAACTGATGAATTTCACTATCACACTGGAGCAAAGCAGATTTCTTTATTTAAGGTGTATATACATTTCTACTTTTTCTATGATAGATTAACTTGAAAATATATTTTAAGTAGCTCATTTGTAATGCCTTATTTCTTATGACAGCCTGTAATTTATATTAGGTGAGGTGTGTGAGTGAGAAACCCACACAGTTACTGATTAAACATGCATGCCACATAGTGCCATGGCTCTTATGATCAGCCCCCCCCCCAAGATGTAAAATTCAAGCAACAATAGCATTAGTTACCCTAAAGATTTGGAAAGGTTGTACCCTGCAAACAATCAAGGTTCTTGTTGGATTTTAAAAATGCATCCTAAAATGTAACACTTGAAGATAAAATAATCATTTCACATAATCACACCCAGTTTCTATTTTTGTTTTCTTTTTTTTGTTTAAGATTCCATATAATAAAACTATTTGCAAACTGTTGATTTCCTTGTATATTCTTCTTTCTTTGACTAAATTAACATAGACTCTATTACTGTAAATAGTCCACAACTATGTAATCAACCTCTAATCCCTTAAAAAGATATAAATTACATATATTTATTTACAGAAAGAAAAACTACATAAAAAATTTAAAAGCATCTTTATTTCTAAAATTAGTTAGAGCACTGTGGTTCAAGGACAGCTTTCTTAGTTTAGGGCCTGTTGATGTTTCTTATTTCACTCCAGTTCAAGGGCAATGGTGAGCAGCAGGCCATGGCAAACAGTCTATCAAGGTTAGAGAGCCTCTGAAGATGCAGAAAACACAGACTTTGCTTTCAGACGACAATCAACCCGATCTGTGTGCTGAATTCATTATTATCTGGTATAAACAACAGTGAGGTACAAAATGCTACAAGAGGATAGTTTTTAATTCTTTCTAAAAAAATGCTTTTCTTATTTTTTAAAACAACAGAGATTATTATTGAGATGATCTTTAATTCTATGAAATGCAGACAGACTTCCTCAGAGGTGATGTCATTGCCTCCAAGCTTTAGGTAGGAGGAGAATGTCAACAGGTGAAGACAGAAGTAGGGAGAAGATTCCGGGCACACGATAAAGCCAAACAAAAGCATGGGGATTTGGAAGAACACGGCAAATTTGGGGACATTGAATTGTCATTGGACTCTATGACGGTAGAGAGACAGCAGGAGGAGGTGAATGCAGAAAGGTGGGGTACGGTCTTAGTAGCCATCTCGCACATTTCTGTCCTCCACAAGAGCAAGTACATTGGTGTGAGAATCATCCTTCTGTGGGGGTAAGAGTGATAGGGAGGAAGATGAGGGGTGTTATGTAATGTACACGTTACATTAAATAAATTACTACTTAATAAAATATGAAAAAGGAAAACATCTACCTTTAAGAAATATACTATATTACCTTTCTCCAAAATACAAAATGTGGAGTTTTTGATTTATTTTTTTTGTGTGTTTGCTTTTTTTTTTCTATTTGGACACATAAAAATATATATTCTACATGGAAATATACTTAAAATCTTTACACCACTTTCTTCTTTAATCTCAGTGGGCTGAGATATCGTCCACACTAAGTGTTTGCATACACGTTGCTTCTTGTACCTTCTTGTAAACCCTCTGCCTCCTCCTCAGAGGTCAGCATCAACTTGTGGATCCTAGGGTGGCCAATCGCAATCCCAGCTACCTCATTTAATAAGATCCCTCTCCCCACCACTTTCACCTACAATCCTCAACCTTGGCCCTCTTTGTGCTTTATAAAACTTTGACTATCGTATTTTCTCATTAATCTGTTATTTTCTATACACAGTATTCTACCCCATGTTTATGAACCTCATCAGACAGGAAAGCCAACTATTCTGCTCCCTACCGTGTATATAAAAACATGATACCGGCAACAAGGCCTAACAGATTGTAAGCATTCAAGAACTGTCAAAGTAAAGATTTTCAAATATGAGGATAAAGCTGTCATACTTAAAAGTTGTATCTTTAAATTAACAAAATTAAAAAAAAAAATTCCTGGGTGCAATTCCTACCTGTGTAAACGTGTAGGCAAAAAAAGGTAAATATGCTTGAAAGTGTTTCCCAAAATAATACTTAATTAACTGAATAATGATATAGTTTTATATATAAATAATATAGAATCATACCAAACATGCCAATATATAATTTACATCATGTAGTTTTAATATCTGTTTTGCTTAAAATAAGTAATAATCATAAATTAACAATTGGTTATAGCTATTCTTTTATTTGCTGAAGAATGTATTTCTTTAGATCTAAGAATAGTAAGAAGAATGACCATGATTCTGATGAAATTCCCTTCTAATCTATCTTCTTTTCAATTTTCCCACCAGAAGTGAGGTATCCAAAATGTGATCACATATATTTTTCTTATTAATCTTTGAGGCATGCCTATCACTCCAAAGTCAGAGGTCCCAAGAGTGGAGTCAGGACTGAACACGGAGAAATATGCCATTTGGAAGCTTAGATTTCTTTCTGTACTGGGGGAGAAGTATATCCTCATCTTAAAATTCATTAGGTGTAAAGCAAACGCTGCTTCATCACCCAATAGGACAGAAAACTTCTATCCTTAACACCCAGAAAATAAACTACTGGTTATATATTTAAAGAGGATTAGTTTTAATCATTGCTGGCATCAAAATAAGCTTATTTGGAACAGAATGTGTTTCCTTTAAGAAGACAGCAAATTTAGAGCTCTATGTAGCAAAAACTGTATTCTAAAAGATAATCTGTTTGATGCCATACAGGGGAAAGCAAACAATTCAAGGCTTAAGAATGAGAAACACCGTGTACCAACAATGGTGAAAACAGCCCAGCCATCTCCTAACACAAAGGTGGGCTGGACACCTCTCCAGGCTAAAGGGGAAAAGTAAAATTCTTTTTTTCTTACCAACTTCTGCCCTGGTCTGAAAATGTCAATACCCTCAAGTTCTCCATCCAGAAGTTTCTCCTGTCACATTTACATAATTTGATTTCCCTTGGAACTTCCACTCTGATTCTCCTCAGCTGTTTACCTTTTTAAGCTTGATACTAAGAGCAAGTACTCTCCAATTTCTTACTGTGACAATGAGCTATAATCCTTTTGAAATATTTAGAATAAGCTTTAAGAAAAAAAAAAGAAAGAAAGGAATAACTCTTCTGGCGATGAATTGGTGGCTGCGTGGACAAACAGCACACACCCAGCACCTGCTTCTACTCCCCGGCTTGGGAACAACAGGACATTTAAAACAAACACAGCTGGGCCCTGAGAATGAAGGTGCTGGACAAACACTGACTCCAGTTAAGGTAAATATATACCTCAAGGTTTCCGGCCAAGCCTACTTGCTTATGAAAACCAAGCAATCCCCATCTCCCCCTCAGAACACCTCCCCACCCTGGTCTCCAGACAACCACCCTTAGCAACTGGACGTGGAGACAACAGAGAGGGAGACAAAAGGACCCGGGCTTCTCTCCCATGGGGGTCGCCTTCTCAGACCCTGACATTTTAAAGGCAGCCGAGAAGGTCGTGGTAGTCCTGAGTTGTTGTGTAGATGTTGTTTGGTCCTAGGGTAGGGCGACTGTTCTAGTTATCTTTACGTAGTAACTGCTTGTTTGGCTTCATGCGATTCGCTAGTTTTCTATTCAAACCGTGTCTGAGGGATTTATATCCTCGCCCCTCCCTTTGTGCTCCTTGTTTAGACGCACCGTGACCCTCTCTCCACCCCCAGATTTGACTGAGGGGCTTCAGAGCGTTCAGTGCTGCCCGGCTAACCACCTTCTTAGTAAATCTCAGGTGAACTAGTCCTTAATGCACAAGCACCCTCCACTCGATTTTGTTACATCAGCCCCGGCTAAGGGCATCTCGGGGACCACCAACGCTTAGCCAAGGTCCAGGAACCCAGGCGTTTTCTAGGAGCCCTGGGGGGCCGGGTAAGGCGAGGCACACAGAAATTCCTGACACCCCGAATCAGACAGGGAGCAGCGCACCCCTGGGGTGCAGCAGGAAGATCCTCCCCCAGCGGTCTAGAGTCAGATGCTGTCCTCCCAAAGCCAAGACGCGAGCAGCAGAAACATTTTCTGGGGCCCGGACAGCTTGGGACTCAGAGCAAAAGCCAGCCAGCGGGGAGCGGGCCAACTTGCCAGCTCTTGGCGGGGTTGAGTTTTCAGTGGTTACAGGTGCCCGAGAGCCGATTCCCAGCTCCCCACAGGCCGCTAGCAGAGCGAGTTGAAGGGAGACCTGGGGGTGGGGGCTGGGGAGGAGTGGACACGAGGGACGGAGGGGAAAGGAGGGAGGCGAGCCCGGAGGGGCTCCATCCAGGCGGGGACGGGGAGATACCCGAAGCGCACCTCCCGGCAGGGACCCCCACAGACCTTGGCGCCGCAACCTCCGTTTCTTGAGGCCGAAGATGCGCACTTTGGAGAAGATATCCACCAGGTTGCCGTTGCAGAGCCCGCGGTTCTTGCTGGGGCTGCTCCGCCTCCTGCTGGCAGACGGCCGGTCCCAGTGCTGCTCCCGCGCCTGCCGCTTCTGGCGGATCAAGCCGCTGGCTATCGCTGCGGCCATGGTGGCCGAGAGAATGGGTCCGGAGAAGGCAGCGGACAGAGAAGGGGGCTGGGGTCTGCGAGAGGAAGGAGGAGGTGCAGACCCTGGCGCGCCCTCTGTGAAGTACAGGAGGGAGTCCAGCAGGGCCAGGGAGAGGGGAAGGGCGCTCAGTCCGGACTAGGACCCATCGCCCTCTCCGGGGAGCGCGGGGCCAGGCGCGCAGATGCGCCCGGGGCGCAGAGAGACGAGCCCCGGAGCCGTAGGTCGTGGCCGCTGTCGCTTGGCTGCGTCCGAGTCCAAGGCTGGAGCGCTGCTGCGGGCGCTGTCGGTCACTGCTAGTCGCAGGAGCCCTCTCAGGGGTCGCCACCACCTCTGGCGCTGCCCTCTTGCCCCGCTCGCCTCCCGGGCGGGAGATAGAGGCAGCCGCCTTCTTCCTGCGCACGGGCTGGAGGGCAGGTCCCGGCAGGGTCTGAGAGCGGCTGTGGTCCAGGGCACGCCGGGCAGCACTCAGAGCCGGGCTCCAGCTGCTCCGGGGCCGGCACCGCCGCCGGCGCCGCCCGCTCCAGCCTTCTGCCGGTGATTGTCAAGTGCTTTGGAAATCAGCATCTGGAGAGAGCAATCTTCTCCCCTGAGATCCCTAATCAAAGCGCTCCGTTCCCACCCCACTACACTCCCACCACCTAGGTGGTCTCTCTCCTATGTATCTCTTCGGAAAGAAAAGAAAGTACATATAATAATGATTAAAATAATAATAATAATAAAGAAAGCGCAAATGGATTGCAGGGGCGGGGTGCCAAGAGGCTGAGCCAAAGCAGGTGGACCTGGAGGAATATCGGTGCGCTTTTTCTTAAATGAATCGCGCTGCTTCCTGCGGCTTCCACAGCTGAAGCTTCTTGATCTTAACCCTACTTCGGTCCACGGAAACTCCCAGCAGCGGTTGAAGGGCGAGGTGGTTTCCACCCTCCCTGCTAATCCCTTCAGCACCAAAGCCCCCCCACCTGGGGAGGCGGAGGGAGCAGGGGGGAGGCCGGGAGGGAGGAGAGTGTGTCCGGTGCAGAGGAAGCAGGCTCCACTGCTCACCTAGTCCGCCCAAACTTGCCGGACCCTGCCTTCTGCCGCCAGGAAGGGTAGGCTTGTCTTCTCCAAAGGACGACAGGGAGTAAACAGGAGGAAATGGGGAGAAGGAGAGTAGACGTGGCAATGTGGTATGAAAGACCCTGTTCCCAAACTGCTCCCCAGCAGTCGGAGGAGGAGATGACAGTCACTGTAGCTGCTGCAAACAGCAGCTGGATAGCATCGACGCCCAGGAGAATACTGGGCAGAAATATTGAGGGAGGAGAAGAAGGTGCCACAGTATTCCAG
>NW_003852429.1:10886417-10928159 GCF_000181295.1 Otolemur garnettii
AGCAGCTCTGTCAGGGAGCAAATCCATATGAACTGTGTCTGAGATTCAAACACAGCAGCTGCTGCTCCCTGCCTCGGAGTCCCTGCCTGGGTTCCCACAGTGTTCTGTTTTGGTTAACTGGAAATAGGAGGGTCCAAGAGAAAGAGAGGGAGGAGAGGGCACATAGGGGGAAAAAAAAAAAAAAAGGAGGTTGGGAGAGAAACACTTCAGGCTTGCATGAATGCAGACGTGGTTTCTAGGATACACCCAGAGCTACAGAAGCAAGTGCAGCGCTTGCCCGCGGCTTCAGGACCCCCTCCCTTTACGCTGTTTTGCCTATCATCGCAGGAAGGCAAAGAAAAACAGGCACAAACAAGACTTCTCGCAATTCAGCGTGAAGGATGGGGGGAAAAAGACTCCTTTGATAATCAGGAGACTTGTAAAAATCTTCTCCAGTGACTGTTTTAGAGCCAGAAAGAGGGCAGGCAAAATACACAGGCAGCCCAGGGAGCAGTTCTGAGTCAAAACACACTTTCTCTTTGTCTCCGAAATAGGCAGTAAAGTACTACAAAGACTCACCACTAGGAACTGGGAGAGGCGCAGCTGAGGGCGATTATAGGCAGGCTGGCCACCTTCTGCTCTACACAACTTAGCCACAGCCTCTCCATGGAAGCAGTTACTGCTTAGCCGCTATTCATGATGTGTGCTCCATACTTACCAACAGGTCTCTTTGGGGGAGGAGAATCGGATGTAACGCCGATATTATTGGATTTAGGATGGTGTATACAGTATTTAATAATAAAGAACCCACTCTTCTGTTCCATCTACAAAATAGCACAATTATTAAAATGAATATGGCATAGTTATTTTGCCGGAAACTTTCAATCCTGAATGGCCCCCTGAGATGGTAAATGTGAAAGAAAGGAGCACACAAATTATTTTGTTGTGCCTTTCCCACCTTATTTTCTGTTCTATATGTCCATATTCTTCCGTTTGGGGTAAGTGTGTATTTCTTTATGTTGTACTGCCACGCCTCTGCTCAAAAGGGAAGACCATCCATAGAGAGATGAAGGATCCTCACAAAACGGCCATTAAAGTGTGCCTGGTTTTCTTAAAAATTCACCGAAATAGGTCCCATTGAGTCACTACTACTCTTGGATTCTGTTATTGGAGAGAGACCATTTAGACATTTCAGAAGTTCTAGATTTGAATTTCTGGTGGGGAGAGAGGGAACCAGGGAGCAGAGATGGGGAGGAGGAAGGAGGGAAGAGGATGGGCTTACATATGGCACGCCTCGTGGGGGCGGGACACACACAGTTATAAGAGGGACTTCCACCTAACAAACACAAACAGGCTAATATAATTCTTTGTACCCTCAATGACCCTGAATCAATCAATAAAAAGATGTATAAATATTTGAATTTCTGAATGACTTTGTGATTAAAGAGTACAGGCTTACCTAAAGCTTTTAATAATGATTTTCTTGAAGAAGTAAATGTTAAATACAAGGACCACTTAAATGGAGCACAACTTTCCCAACTAACAACATAGCTAGATTGTGTATTCTGTGTACTAGGTAGTAACATGCAACCAGTAGATGAACAACTACAGGCCCCAGGAGAGAACACAACCACATTCAAGTGAGGGGAGAGGGAAAGAGGAGAGGCGGGAGGGGACAGGTGAGCTCTCACCTAACAGGCACAACGCAGGGGTATATGGCACAGCCCCCGGGTGAAAGGCTCAACTGCCATTCGGACTTTACCTAAAAAATGCGAACAATGTAACCCAACCGTTTGTACCCTTATTATCAATCTGAAATTAAAAAAATAAAAATAAAAATGTTTGATGTATGTTAAACTATATTACTTTGAAAAGAGTGAGATTAAGCTTCTAGTTATTATGGCTATGTGAATTTTTTATTTCCAGGCTTTTTCTTATCCTGCAGTCTTTACCCCACACCCTTGGGTTGATGAAACCAGGGAGGTGCATTTTGGCCGGACCCGGCCTGCTTTACTCCGCGGCCTCCAGACCAGGCGGGTTCAGCACCGCGGACAGGGATCACGCCCAGCCCGACCTCTCCGCGCAGGCAAGTTCCGCGGTGAAAAGCGCTGGCTCTGAGATCTCGGAGACTTTGTTCCTTAAGAGCAGTTTCTTCCCCCGCCCGCAGGTGGAAAGGAAATTAATCCTCACAGCTTCCACTGACATAATGACACACCTCGGAGCACAAAGCTTTTCAACTTTTTTAGAACCCAGAAATCTCCTTTCTTAAGCATTTCGCCCTCTGGGCGGCACCTGGAACGGCCGACTCCGGGGTCTCCGGCCGCCGTCTGCTCCGACCGCGAATTTCAGGAGCCTCACGCGGTCATTTTCAGTCTACCCGGCTGCCCATTTTCAGGGAGCCTGGTGAGAGCGGCAGCACCGGGATAATCAAGGTCTTTTGCCCGAATCCCTGCCTTTCCCCCTCACCTCGCCAAAACACTGTTTAGTTGTTTACAGACGGAGGTAAGCGAAAGGAAACGCAAGAGAGCCATCTGCTGTCTTAGCGGTGAGAAGGAGCGCGCCAGGCTGCAGTGCAACCAATTCAGAGCCCCAGAGCACAAGCCCAGAGGTTACTGCAGTTCAGAAAGTAACTTCTCACGCATCAGATCCTCCTCGAATTTAATTTCATCTGGGACTACCTAGTGACAAAAACATAGCGTGCTGCTCGGGTAGCCGGCTCCTCGCCACGCTCTTAGGAACTCCAACTTCCGAAGCTGTGGTCCATTTCTGCAACTTCCTTGTTGTATCATGACCTACAGTAAATTGCCTGAGGCTCTCTCAGCACCAATTTCTTCAACTCCAAAAGGAGGTGATAACAGAAATCCCTTTCCACTGTTGTGGGCATGTAAAGGTAAAAGTCTGTCACGTCCTCAGTGCTCAGCAAATGCCAGCTGTTTCTATATGACCATCTTCGGGGGTCACTCATTTCGGCCTTGTGCATTTTTTTTCAGTTCAACATCAAAACAGGCATTTCCATGTACATATCCTCACCCCTTAATGGATACATGACACGACTTTAGATAATCAGAAATACAAGAAATTATTTTAAGCTTTGGTGGGAGAAGTCCAGGTAAAAACCTTAGTCCTTATTGACTAGATTTGTAAACTTGCCCTGTAGGCCTATGTTCCTAACCACTGAAACTCATTGGAAAAACACTTCTCAGAGGTTATAAGGAATACCTATGAGGAAATACTTCTAAAACCATAAAATACCTTATGGACATCAGTTTGGAACGTAGTTAGTCCGCTATTTCATTGTGCTTGCAAATCTGTGTTTGGCCTCTGACTTTGCGTATGTTTTTTCCTCTGCCTGGAATGGCCTTATTGCTCCTTCTTCAAACTCTCCTTGCTAATGTAAAACACTGTCTACACCAAAGTTGGAGTAAACCGAAGTGTTTTTGAGCAATGCAGTTACCCTCCCTAAACCTCAGTTTCTTCTCCTGTAAAAGTGTCATAATAATACAATAATTTTGTTATGGGAATTAAATGAAAACATACATGAAAAACAATTAAAATAGTGTGGGACATATAATGAAAATTCAATAAAAATAGCCCGAGCGATAGGTTAGCATTTAATTCTTCATCCCTCAGGTCTTCATTTATTCAATGATCAGGTCTCTACTGAGTGTCTTCAATGTACTTGTCAAAACTGCAAACGGTAATTTTTTTTAAAAGCCAGCCTGAGCAACATAGTGTGACCCCATCTTTAAATTACTGGGGTGTAGTGTTGTGCACCTGTAGGCTTAGCTACTTGGGAGGCTGAGGTAGGAGCATCACTTAAGCCCAGGAGTTTGAGGTTCTGGTGAGCTATGATCATGCCACAGCACTCCAGCCTGGGAGACAGAGCAAGACCCCATTTTAAGAAAAATAAAAAATAAAGAGGGTTCTTGGCTATGCCCTCATGGAGTTTATAGCATTGTGTAGGTTTTAGCATAGGAATATTCTCTGGAAACCTTACCAGCCAACCCATCACCCAATTTAATGCTGAATCTAGCACCCCTTCTAAACACCTCTGCAATGCCTCTATTAATGCTCAACACAGCCATGACTAAATTAGCCTTCTTCCTCTTAGACCCTTTTCCTGATCTTCCTCATTTCTGGGATCACAACTCCATTCCTTAAGCCAAAATCTTTGCTATCATACTAATCTCATTTCTTTCATTAATACCCTATATATGCTTATATTGCTTCAAGGCCAATTTATTCTTCAAAATATATCCAAAATATGATCACTCTCACCCCTCTTACTTACCACCATTATCTTCTGAAATGCTCCCATAGTAACCTGAAAACCCTACACCTCAATAGAAACCAGAGTGCCCAGAGTAGCGTACAATGCCCCATATATTATGTGCCCACCTCTATCTTCATTTATCTTTTGATATCATGCCCAGTTTTCTTCCTTCACTCTTCACTTGTTCCTTAAACCACCTGGCCTGTTTCTACGGCAGGACGTCTTCCTCGCCGTTCCACCTTACTCTCACGTCCGTCAGTTCTTGGCCCACTTGTTTGCTCACTAATCTACTTTAAATGACAAACCATAGACATAGTAAATCCTTGGTCTGCTTTAGGGTTCTATGTAGTGCTTGTCACTTTTTAAATGTCCTTACATTTTCTTATTCATTTGGTTTATCTTCCTTTTTAAAAGTACAAGCCTGTAAGGATACTACAGATTCCGTCACCTTTATTTAGTACCACATTTCCAGTGCTTTAAATGATGCAATAAATATTTGTCTCAAGAGGATTAAGAAGTTGGATATATAGACAGACAGTTAATACCAAATAAGAGGAACAGAAAAATCTTGTTTAGCCAATCTGTCAAGGATGAATTACCCCGTGATGCTTGATCTCTTTAAGCACCATGACATCTAAACTTCTATCTGGATTACACACGATCTCGACTCCATAAATAGGATGTACAGAGAGTGCTTCAGCCTTTGCTTGATGGCTCAGGCCCAACCTAACATGACATGTAGTTTGAGTTCTGAATTCCCGCAGTGACACCTTTGGGACTTACTGCAGCCTGTGAGATTGATTCCACTTGAATCAGAGAGAACTTTACTACCCATCTGTTATTCAGTCCCCCTCAACCCCAATACACACACCCTTCTTTCTCTCTTGTTTTCAGGTTGCCCACTGACAAATTGACACGAAGTCCCTTTGTAAAGTTGCTACATCTAATCCATCACAGAATTTGAAATAAGATAAATGTGCTTGTTAGAATTTCTATTAACACACGAATTCTATTAATTCTAAGTAAGGAGTCTATAACCCAGAAATGACCTTATTGATATTGATTTCATCTCTTTCTCCTGCCTTCTGTGTTTTTAATATGGTCTAGGTCATTTTGTTGCATAGATCGAACACGTTCCAAATAGATAAGTTGTTGTATGATTTACTTTAAAAAGTACGTGATTTTTGTTTTTATTTCTACTTCAGTTAAAAAATCTTAAGAATGTATTTTGTACTTGATATCTATGTCAAATGTTACCACTTATTATTTTTCACAAAGTAACTATCTGCCTGTTTTCTTTCATTTCTGCCATTGCCAAAGCCAGTATTTTACCTTCCCAACAGAGCCTCATTTTTAAGCTATATAATTCTATGGAATTATAATTCTAAGCTATATATAATTCTATATCATATAATATAATAGTATTTGTATTATATCTATATATTTCCTTATTTCCTCCTTTCCGTATTTATTAATAAAAGTATTTGTATCTTAGAATCAATGAAATGTGTTGTGTATTTAATCATTTTCACAAAAATGAATGAGTCATTCCATTTTGCCACACGGTTTCCTTTGTGAATCAATCACTTTTGAAATTTTTGAACATCTTCTAAGTTAAAGGTAAAATTTCAGGTCCAATATTATTTTCTACAATTTAGTTTTGATAAACTAATTTTGGGTAAGCTTGAGTAGAGTTGAAGAGGATATACTGGCATTTGCTTTCATCTTCTGCTTCGAATAAATGGGTTCTATTTGAAAATGTAGAAGATACTTCTGAAAAAGTGATCAATATTGATGTCCCTTCTCATTTTTTTACCACTTGAAGAATATAAAAATTTAATGTCAACATGTACTTGAGACCAATTTTCAATTAGTTGATTAAGATTGAATGCCCATTCACTTACTATGGCTCAAGTTCAAAATCACATTTTTTTCTGCGATAGTATTATTGATCTTACATAGATGCAAAGGGTAGTTTAAATAAATATTAAAGTATTTTAAATTAGAATTTCAAGAACTGCGTGTTTACATTCATGTTATAACAGTCTTGTTAGTTAATTTTGCTGGATATACTTATTTCTAGAAGGCAACAGATTTCTATCTATTAAAAGAACTGGGAAGAAATTTTATTGTTACTTAATATTTTGATTCAGTAAAGAAAAAGAGGAAACTATTGGTAGCAAAATCTTATGAACATTCTTTTCTATAGATTCAATACCAGATTGATACTAGCAGATGGTTTAGCTTTATAAATTTAGTAATTTTTTTAATCTCACAGATAAATTGGAAAAAATATTCTTAGTGGCTTCCAGCCTTCTGTATTAAAGTAAATTCCAAAGTGCATTCATTTCAGAGCTGCAAATATTGGCTTATATTTTCTCACACTGAATTAGTGGGGGATTATAATATCAGGAATTTTAATGATAGATCAATGGGTTTTTTAAAAACATTATTGAATAGCTCAACAAAAACGACTCACTTTCTATGAAAGTTTGAGGAAAAAAATAGTCATTTATAACCTAATGCATATATGATATAATTTTACTTACATTTAACATTGTAACCAATTTCTATTCAATGATCTCTAGAATGGCCACTTTCTTAGGAATTAAGTTCTCTTCATTTAGTATACGTGGGTTAAACACATATGTAAACATGCATTTCTACACATGAGTGCATACCCACATAAGCATGCATGTATGCAAAAACCAACTAAATTCCTTATGCTGTCAAATATAATTGTGAAGCATTAGTGAATTAAAAAAAAATAGAGAAAGAAAGAAAGAAATGATTTGCAAACTTCTAGTTAATGACTCTTAGAAACCTGTTTTCATTACACTTTTAAGAGTTTAGGCACCATCTCTCTATATTTACTTTTGGAATTTTTCTGAACAAAAGCTAAACGGAAATTAATAATAAATTAGAGCACATGTTTATACACTCTAGAGTAAGTATATGTAGAGTATATTTTTCAGTCATAGCTGTTAAGGCTATGCCTCTCTTAATTTATAAAACATCTGGATGATATGCATGATGATAGCTTGTAAAGAATTTTTAGTTTTAGTGAAGTAGGTACCATGATCCCTATTTTATAGAAGAGAGAAATCAGCCCAAGAGCTAAATAATTGCCAGAGTTACACTGCTCTTAAGAGTTAGCCAGCTCTTAAGCTTAAACTTTTGCTACCATCTGCCACCCAGCAGTCACCAGTTTGAAATGTAACTCTCTGTTATCGCATTATGTGTAAAACAGGGACACTTACAGGAGAAGCAAGGACTCCCAGCAGTTCTTGGACAGATTAGGACTACCTGTGATTTCCTTGAAATTTATGCCAAACAAGGGGGGAGGGTATTCATTTTGATAACACCTGGTTCAGAGTTTTCCTTCAATTGGTAAAGAATGTGACCAATGCAAGGATGAGAACTCACAACTGTAACTGGAGGCAAAGATGGAATGAGCACACAACACCCAACACTATGTTCTCTAACTTGAAAGGAACATATACTTCAAGAAAAAATGAAACATACAAATAAAGAATAAATAAAAATTATCTTTATTACCCACACTTCAACTTTTTGGAGTATTTTCCCACTTAGAAATAATTTTAAGTAAAAATATACAAATTTTGGCACATTTGAATGACTCAAAAGGTACACTTTAGGTAAGGCAAAAAGTATGCACTTTAATCATATAGGTTCAAAGTCTACCAGTGACCACTATATTCCACACGTCTCCAAAAACTTTCTACAGCTAAGGGATTATCTCCTCCTATGTCATATTCTCATTTCTGGGATCAAGCCTTACCTTAGCATGCAGGTTTTAGGATGTCAGCAGCTAAATATCAGAAGCTTAGTGTCTTGGCAAAGCTGTGGTTAATCTGCCTCTGATCTTGCAATCTAGTTCCAGAAGATGAAGGTGAAGGTGATTTCCAAAGTGCATGCATGTGGGATGCACTGATGCCTTATTCTGAACCTAGTTCCTACTTTGTACATAAGCACAGAAAAAACTGATCCTGAAATTATTTCCTTTAGGCTTTCTCAGCAACTGACTGTGTAAGCTTTTTATTGCTCCTGTCACAAATTACCACAAACTTAGTTGCATTTAAAAAACAAAACAAAACAAAACCAGTCAGGAAGGTATGTGTAGAGCCTTTGGGAAGAACACATTTCCTTGTGTTTTTATCTTCAAGAGGCCACCAGCATTCCATGGCTCATGGACCCTCCCTGTCAGGGCAACCTCTCGCCTCCACTGTAACCTCCTCTAGTAAGGCCTGACCATCCTGCCTCCCTCTTGTTAAGGACCCAAGTGATTTCATGGGATTCACTCAGATAATCCAGGATAATCTCCCCATCTCAGTATCTTTCATTTGATCACATCTGCAAAGTCTCTTTTGCCAAGTAAATGAACATATTCACTAGGTGCATTTGACAGTCATCCACCCCACCCCACTGTAACAGGCAGAATAACTGCTCTAGAATGCCAGTTTTTAAATTAGAGTCCTGTTTCCTGCTAATATAATTTTTTAACACCAGCTGTTTATTTGATTGAATATTGCCTGCTTTACTCCCTGCTTTGAATGATGTGTTATCATTTGCTGAACCTCTCTAGCACCACCTGCTTACCTGAATTTCTTATGACTTTAATTATTGCATCTTTCAGGAAAAAAAAAAAAAGTACAACAATTCTCAGCAATTGCAGAAGCAGCCATTATGCTCCTGTGTGGATTGTGACAATGTATTTTCTGAGCCCCACATAAACCCATGAAAAATTTAATTTCTTGAGTTTATAACATGCCTTTCATGAGATTTAAGGCCATAGAATGCAGCTAAATAAAACCACGGCTAGACATGTGATGCTCTACAAAATGAGATTTGGGGCCTGAGGCTATCACCAAATGAAGGAAATAGATTCTGAAAGTCTTTTTCCCCATTCCATTTTCATTTTCATGTAGCTGTAGGGGTAGTAGATAATTGCTCTTTCCTTTTAGAAATTTAGACTAGCTCCTTAGGTAAGAATTTGCTTTAACGGTCTAGTTTGAAACTGGCTCCAAACGAAAGGTATCACTCACGTGAAAGATGTTTAAGGGAATCGGAAATATTTCTCAGAGTTTTATGTGGATAGGGGAAAATGAACCTCAGAGAAAAGAATCATTTCAGGGAGGATACCATGATAATTTTTAAGTAAGCAGATTTTAGGGCCCCAGGAGAAACCCCTTCCCTAAATTTTTCTTTACTCACTCTTTGGCCCTTTCATCCATTTGGTGCTGTTATTCCCTTTACCTTCCTCTGAGTCCCCACAAAGATATGAAACTGGCTTCCAGAGACGGGGGACTCCACGTGGTTAAAAGAAGTCTCTGCCTGTGAGTCAAGAATATGGCAGGGTGCAGTGGCTCAGGCCAGTAATCCTGGGACTCTGAGAGGCTGAGGTGGGAAGATCCCTTGAACTTAGTAGTTCT
Source organism: Otolemur garnettii (assembly GCF_000181295.1). Taxonomy (NCBI): domain Eukaryota; kingdom Metazoa; phylum Chordata; class Mammalia; order Primates; family Galagidae; genus Otolemur; species Otolemur garnettii. The sequence continues at coordinate 10,896,123 of NW_003852429.1, forward strand.
GAGAGCATACTGAGCAAGACCCATCTGTACCAAAATTAGAAAAATTAGCAGGCATCAAGAAGCGTGCCTGTAGTCCTAGCTACTCAGGAGGCCGAGGCAGGAGGATCACTTAAGCCCAGGAGTTTGAGGTTGCCACAAGCTATGATGACATCACTGCACCCTACCTGGGGTGACAGAGCAAGACTCTGTCTCAAGAAAAAAAAAAATAGTAGTTATTCCACTTTGTCAGTTTTCTTTTACACGTATCTTATATATACATAAAATATTTGAAAGCACAAAAACATATCAGCAAACAGATCTCTGTCCAGCAAGCAGGAATAAAGTGTCCCAACAGAATGTTTTCCTCAAGACACTTCATCAGTGCAGTCAGCTGTGCTAAGGAGAAGCCGGCACGGGCCCTGCTCACAGGCTTGTGTTCATTCCTCCATGAAATGGGCTTAGCGATCCTCTCAAGAGATTTAGTTCTAGCAGGACAAGTCTCAGATTAGTTTATATCAGGGATTTGGGACTCCAAACAGGAGACAGAAATTTAACATATTTTTACACCACAAAATTTAGAATTTAGCTCTTGGTGACTTGCTACAAGAGTCAGAACAGATACTGAGATGCAAATGTCCTGTTTCTCAGCACTTTGTTGTGGCTTCCTTGCCTATGAAAGGCCCTTACGTGGCCCCTCTGAAGAGCCATTCTACTCTTCTTAGCAATGTACTTGCACCAGCTCCCAGCTTCCCTGCCTCTCTGGGATCCTCTCTTTGGGGTCCCAAACCTTCTGGCTTTCCCACCACAGAGTCCATGACTATGAGGACTTGACCTCCCCAGAGCCCTGGCACTGTGCCTAAGGCCCCCGAGTCCTCAGTCTATGTTTGTTAAAGAGAGGAAGAGAACAAGATAGGAAGGGGTCCAGGGGCTAGACTTCCCGGCTCTTTAATTCTATACTCAGTGATAAGACACACTTGCCCTTGGCCCTGTTTCCCTCTCTTGTCCACTAACTTTTCAGATAACTCAAAACAGAAACTGCTCTAAAAAATGCTACTCTTCTGCTCCTTTTACCCCTAAAAGAGAACAGAAGACATATTTGTATATATGTGTGTAACCTCCATGCCATTAAATATACACATACGCATATGCCAAAGGAAATATAAACTTTTCAGTGGGTTATAGTTCTTCATATTTTTTATTCTTTGTACTTTTCTTGGATTTTTTACATGCATGCATTTTTTTATGCATCTGTTACCTTCATAGTCATAAAGGGTTGACTTTACTTATAATAGAGATTCCTTAAGAAAAGGTGGAAGGAGGATACTACGTGTAAAGGAGGGTCTATCTGTTTAGCTGAGGAGTAAGTTGTGGATACCCATTAACTGATTGGAAAGGTTTTCTTTTAAATTTTAACAAATCTTGTTTTATTCCTTTTAATGTGAGAGCATATTCTGCTCATATAATATGTAAAACCTTGCATTTAGGATTCTTAAACATCAAAAAATTTACCTTGCCTTTTCTGTTTTCAGAGACATAAAGTAGTAAAATAGATTGCTCAAAAAAAAAAAAAACTCAACAAAAATAATAACAAGGTTTCAGTTTTCGAGACAGCCTTCAACATGGATTTTGAGAGATATGAGTAATGTAATTCATGGTTGGAGAGTATTTACAAGGTCTCATGTCAGTAAGAGCAAAATTAATTTCCTGGGATAAAATATTGCCCTCTTTCTAGTCACACCTTGGTTCCTCGGTGAATATACTCCATTTTATTTACAGCACACAGCTGCCCCCATATCCAAGTATTAATGCTGTATTGATCAATGCAGAAATCAATCTTTGTCACTGGGAGACTCAGTCTTCATGATGTGTGGTCACACAATCATTTGGTGATTTTCTTTTGACCCTACGGAAACTTAGCTGCAAAATTTTCTCCATCAACATTTCTGGGCCAGTTAGTATCAGAAGTTCAATTTCATGTTCTTCATAGAAGTAAATTATTTTCTATTATAACAGTACTTGGGCATCATTGTAGGTTACACACACCACACTCTCTCTCTCTCTTTCTTAAACTGATATTGCTAAACGCTCTGGTTCTGTTAAGGAAAATAACAATGACTGCTTCCATACAGAACTCCAGAGGATAGTTTGCTAAAGTCATAATTATTCTTCTGTTCAAAGTTTCTGTAGGAAGAGCCTCATAATCATCTAGTCCTACTTTGTTCTAAAAACTCTAAGAAGTAGACATCTGATTTCCACTTAAACACTCCAATGATTCAGGAGAAGAAGAATTATTTATCCCTCTCCTTCTTCAGATGGTTTGATTTTTAGAATGCCTTTCCTAGAATTGGGCCCACACCTGGTTTTCTAAAATGTGCAGTCATCTTTTCACTTACATTCCTCATTGGAACAAAATACTTAGCCCTTTTCCACACAATAGTCTTGATATATTTTATTATGAAACATATCCCCTCTAATTATTTCTGTCCCTCTAGTTTGGGGACATTGAGATGGCACTGGCCCACGCATATTGCTGAGATTACACAAAACCTGTAGGTTCTGCTCACCTTCTCTGTCCTAGCTTGTCCTTGGCCCCCCAGCCCTCACATTCACCCTCACATTGTCTGGGTTCCAAGTCTTCACTCCTGTTCTGTCTCTTATTTTTTTTGTTTTTTGTTTTTTTCCTGGTAATTTAGTTTGCAGTTTGCATTCACTTTCCTTGGCACTTTTTCAGGATACACATTTTGATGGTCTCTTCAGCGGCAAATACTAAGAGACTTCAAAATGAGGCTGCAATTATCTCAGTTCTCTTAAACCCCAGGACGGGCCGCCCCTCTCGCTCTTCCTCCGCCATGTTTGAAAGGCAGGAGGGATTTTCACTTCACCAAGTCAGAGTTAGGGACTTTGCTTTGGTCACTGCTCCGGCTCGTTTACCTGCACAGCCTAGCACTGTGCTTGTCCAGAGAAGCAATTCACTGAATAGTTGTTGAGTAACTAAAAGGTTGGTTTCCTATGAGGGAACCGGACAGGGCGCTGATGGCTACTTAGCCTCACACCGGAAAAGCACATCGCAGAGACAGTAAGTATTTCAGTCGATCTGTGCCCCTCACTGTACCCAGCACCTGATGAACAAACACTGCCGACCTTTCTTGAACTTGGTCCGTTTTACTGTTAAGTCCTTTTCAGAGTATTTCTTACTATAATTAAATTATTATTTGACTCCAGCAGAGCTCCCTACAGCTTCCTATTAGAATCACAGAGGACATTTTTAAAAAAACTCTCTGGGGGGTGAGGAGGTCCTAAGTATAAGAACCTTCTCTAGGCTCAGCACCTGTGGCTCAAGCGGCTAAGGCGCCAGCCACATACACCTAAGGTGGCGGGTTCGAATCCCCAGTCCGGGCCCGCCAAACAACAATGATGGCTGCAACCAAAAAATGGCCAGGCATTGTGGCGGGCGCCTGTGGTCCCAGCTACTTGGGAGGCTGAGGCAGGAGAATCGCTTAAGCCCAAGAATTGGAGGTTGCTGTGAGCTGTGATGCCATGGCACTCTACCCAGGGGGATAGCTTGAGGCTCCGTCTCAAAAAAAAAAATAAAAGAACCTTCTCTAAAAGTTCTCAAAGAGAACTTCCAATATTAAGATATTACGCAAATGATCAGACATTCCATTAAAATTAAGAGACTATCTTTTAACAGGTTTTGTGGAAACACGTTTCTTTTATACGCCAACCCGCAGCCTTGCTCTGCAATTTTCCTTTCAGTATGTAGAAAATAAAGTTATTTTGTGGAAGATAGTCTGGCCCTTATTTTAAGCCCATTGGGAAAAGGTGCAAGTTGTTCTTTTCCTTATTTTTTAAAAGAAAATCACAAATACATAAAAATAGACAATATCGTTATAGAATTTCATAGGGTAGTGCTGGGCACACTTTGGTTCTTGGGCCAGATGTAACTCCTGGCTGAGCTGGAACGAGGCTGGAGGCAAGTTTCCTAAAATGAATTACGTGTTACTCTATTGTTCCTACCCACTTTTGCTGATCTTCCCACCCACCTTTTTAAATTACAGTAAATTAAATTCCAAACTATGAAAGCACTTAAAAGAAATTCCAGGGGTAGGAAACAGGTTCTGCAATTCCAGGCCAAGATATTTTTTGCCTTGGGGTTTAATATAGGAGACAAATTTAGAGAGAATGTAAAACCCCAACCAAGTGATTTGGAAGTCGCATTTGGTGAGGAGGAAGACGGGAGCTGAGGGGAAGATGGCACACACTAGCCCACTATAGTAGACATCCTGAAGTACAATATTCTCTCAGTTCTATTTCACTTTAAAAATTTTTTTTCCTTTAATCATAATTTTCCATTCTACCTCTATCTTTCCTAATTAATCATAACTTGGAAATGACTAGATTATCACTAGTAACATTGGTGATACTTTATATATCCTGTTCTTAATATTTTAAAAACTGAGTTTGGTTATTTTTATTCTTTAAAACAAATTCAGACAAATACACTAAAATTAACTAAAGTTACTGATGCCCCTTTTCCTGGCTAATCTGTATGTGTTTGCAGTCAGATCCCACCTCTAACCTCCTATTGTTCATATAACAAATGTTTTGATAACAATAAACAAGAAATTGTTCCCTAGATTTTCAGATTGTCTTTTTGAATTATATTTGTTGAATTACATTCAATGAATATTAATATATTGGTATATTTTTCTAATTTATCTGTGACTAAAATTTTTACATAGTGTCAAATCAATTTAAATAGCTAAACTTTAGTGTAAATATTGTTATTGCTTATATATAAATATGTATGTACGTGACAAATCATACTCTTTGCATGTGTGTGTGTGTATGTATACATCTTAAGAAATATCTTATCTAAGAAATAAAGGGAAGATAAACATTGTCCTTTATTTTTAAACTTTTAATTTAATTCATCACCAAGGAATGGAAGTAGGACTGAATCACTCATCCATGAGATGAAAGACCTGGATTAACTAAATAAATGCGGTTGTTGCAATATCAAAAAGAAGCCTTCCTCCCTGCAGTGGTATGTGAAGGAAGCTGGTTCTTCAGAACACCACAGAAAGAAAGAAAGTATATGTCTATCTATAGGAACATGTAAGACACACTGGTGTGTTCATACACTTGAGTACTACCTGTCAGTAAAGAAGTTCAAATCACCGGTATACACAGTAACACCAATAAATCTCAACACCAGTATGATGAATAGCTAAGGAGCCAGTTACAAAAGAATAAAATCATGATTCCGTTTAAAGAGTCTCTGAGGTGGGCACTGGCTAGGAACTATCAGGAGAGAACTTCCCTGGGTGCTGGAAATATTCTTTGTCTTGATGAGAGATGTGTACATTTGTCAAAATTTATTAAGCTGTACACCTAAGTTATTTGCATTTTACTTTGTATATAATGCACTACCTCAACAAAATATATCCAAAATAAATGAATAACAACATGAACTGAAGTCAAAAAGTTCGCCTCAAATGAACGAGTAGCCCTGTGCACAATTTCAGCTCAAGGATAGTCTCTAAAAGTCCACATTCCCCACTTCCTACCTTGCCATTATCTACATATACAGGCCGGCTGATGCTTGATGGATATCAGGGACTATGAGATCCTCCCGCTAAAACCTATCTGTTGGTTGGTATTGCCATGGCCCAAACTGTTACCAAGGAAATTCAGTTCTCCTTTGCTTTAATTTTTATTGTGATCAGAACACTTAATATGAGATCTACCCCTTTAACAGATTTTCAAGCATATAATACACCATCGTTATCTAGACACGATGTCATACAGCAGATTCCTAGAATTCATTCATCTTGCATGTTTAGGGTCAGTGAGATGCAAGAGGGATGATGGAGCTATAGATACAGTACAGCAAAGTCAGAGACAAAAGAAATTATTTCCAAGAAGATATAATATTTCCTATTAAAGTTGAAATGATCAAAGGAAGCTTATGACTAAGCGTCCTTTCTACAAGGAAGGAAGGCTTAGGTAAATGCGAGTAAACTGATGTGAGCAGCATCCTCCATTCTGTCCCTCAGGGCCATCTCTCACAGCCGGCCAGGGACACTGGTCCCCACTGTTGCGTGCTCACAATCCAGGCAGTGTGGACTTCTCACACTCTGCCAAGAGACCAGCAGGCGTTCTTGGTCCTGGTTCTCAAGCTGACCCCAACCCAAACCACAGGACACACAAACTCAAAAACCAAAACCAGCCACATGTCCTAGCTGTCCAGCAAATTGTCTCTTCTTCACAGGACGTCTGGGTTGTCATCTAGCACCTATGACCAATTAATTTCAGAGTGCACTAAATGCACTATCTTTTCTTGCTCAAATGAAATGTCTGAATTCTTAATAAGAGATTTTTAAATCTTATGTGCTAGTCCAAAAGAAATTAGTATCAGTGGTTCTGTGAATTAAGGGGGAAATTTTGAAGGGGGTTGTAGAAAGGATCTTTCCATCATGCATACATCAGCATATCTTAAGTGTCAGCTGTTTAACACACATTATCTCATTTAATCCTTGAAACAATCTTATAAAGGAGGAATTCTCCCTTCTGTTCCCCAGATGAGGAGAGTGACTATACTTCTGCAAAGTCATGATGTTTGTAGTCTGCTGAGACTAGCTCCTCCTTAACGACCAGCCCAGGAAGGTTCTGAGCATTTATGTGGTAGAGAAATGAAAACACCTTCTCAGGAGATTTGCTAGTGTTTTGCTGAGGAGAGTCGCATTTGGAAGCATGCCCTAGTCCTTCCGCCTGTCTGCAGTGAAGGTCAGACCTCAGGCCATGGTGTTGAGTCACAGTCGCCATGAATTTCAGATCTTAAGGAAGGAAGGAAGGCCAGTTGCCAATATTGATTATAACTATAAGGGACAAGTGATTGTGGAGAGCAAAATGTTGGCATTTTAGGGACATTTCAACAGATTGTGGGGATCAGGGGATAAAATATTTTCATTAGTGTCTGATCCAAAAAATTTAGAATGTAGAACAACCATGGCAGTTGGCTCTAGAAATCTATCCCCTGGGAGCTAGCTGCATTCTGCCTGTGGTTGCCTTATTTTTCCTGTTTTCCAGAGCAAAGCAGGTCATATTATTTGTTCATTATCATTTCCCCAATAACTTAGCACACACAATAGATTGTGGATACAATTTTTTGGAAGAATAAATGAGAAAATATGCTCTGAAAGCAAGATTCAACCAGTAGCTATAAATCCTTTGGCTACCCGCTAGGAGATGTTTGCAGATGTTTCTTCTTTTTGTACACAGAAAAAATTAATGAGTATATTGGGGCAAGTCAGCTCAAAAATGTCAGATTAAAGGGGTAGGGCTGAGGGTGTCTGAAACACCAACAGAATGAAGACTGTGTTTTACACAACTCACCCCTCTGTGAAATACAGAAACTCCCCTTGATTAAAAGGATGGCACTTTGATCTGTTACAGCACTCCCAAGCCTGCCTTGGTCCTGAAAGGCAGATGAGAAGATTTGAAACTCACTGTCACTGTAGATAAAATTCTCTCTTTATGTCTATGCCCTTTTACGGATTAATGGAACTAATTGAGGATAATGAATGCATTAGAATAATTCCTCACTTAAATGACATTAACATGCAAGCAATTTATTATGGCCTGAGTTGTATCCTTGCAAATTCACATGCTGCAGTCCTAACCCCCACTACCTCGGAAGGCAACCATATTTGAAGACATAGTGCATACGTTAAAATAAAGCACTACAGGTGAGCCCTAAGCTGACTGGTATCCATCTAAAAGGAAACCTAGACACACAAAGAGACATCAGGGTTGTGTCTTTTCACATGAAGATACAGTGAGCAGACGGCCATTAGCAAGGCAAGGAGAGAGGCCTCAGAAGAAACCAGGCCTGCAGGTATCTTGATCTTAGACTGCTGGCCTCCAGAATTGAGCCCAGGCCCTTACAGGGTCCTGTGAGTTACACACTGCTCTGTGATCATCAAGGGGCATGAGAACAGTCAACTCATCAAACTTTCACATCTGACTGCACACACTGATCTTGGAGACTAAACCCTCTTGTGAGTAAAATACATTATCCTGTTCAGGCATCCTGTTTTGGCCATTTGCTTAAAACACGACAAACACATTAAGATAAACTAATATAAAGAAGTCCCTCTTGGGCAGGGCGTGTGGCTCAAGGGAGTAGGGCGCTGGCCCCATATATCAGAGGTAGTGGGTTCAAACCCAGCCCTGGCCAAAAACTACAAAAAAAAAGAAGTTCCTTTTGTGTATTTACTGGGAATAATTCCTACATTTTAAACACTATTAAAATTAATTATGATGAACATCTGATAAAGAATATCTTTATGAAAGTAATGTTTACAATTATTTTTGCTTTTATCTCTTGGGTTAATATTAGATACGCTCATGGGAAGAACATGTATTTAGTTCACAATAAAAAATACTGCTAAAATAAAATTGTATCAAGGGTGCCCCAATAAAATCCAAGCCATAGAGGAAATTTGCTCTCAGAGAACTAGTATTTACTTTCTGTTATTCGTCAATGAGAATATAACATTCTCCTTTTAAACTTGTCCCTTTGGATTTAAATTAGAAGACCTCTATTGAAAATAATATGGAGATTTCTCAAAGAACTAAACATAGAACTAGCATTCCTTCTGGAAATCCTACTCCTTGCACCAAACATATGCTTGCACTTATATATTCATTGTAGCTATTTATAATAGCAAGATAAGGAATCAGCCTAAGTCTCTATCAACAGACAAACAGAAGTAGAAAATGTAGTGTGTGTGTGGCCTGCATCTAAACATCGCAAGTACCCTATAAATAAATATATATATGTATATACAAATATACTTATACACATACATATACACACACACACACAATGTAATATGATCCAGAAGTGAAAGACAATGATACATGTCTTGGCGCAGCAATATAGATGGAATGGATAGAACCAGAGGCCATTATCGTAAGTGAAACAACTCAGATACAGAGAGAAAAATATGTCATGTTCCCACATATAAGTGGGAGGTACATAATGTATCCACGCGGGCATAGGGTGTGGAATGATAGGCGATGCAGACTGGGAAGGGTCTGAGGGTGGGAGAGGTGGATAGTGAGAAATTACTTAATGGGTACAATGCACATTATTTGGGTGGTGGATACCCTAAAAGTCCATACTTCCCATCACATAACAAAATTATATCCCTTACATTTATACAAATAAAAATAATTCTCAAGTTTTGCTTAAAACAATAATTGAATAAATTTATCCCCTTGGCATCCCATAGCCAAATGGATTCTGTAAATATAATCACTATTCTCAGCTCTCAGATATCAAGACTCTCTCCCTCCCTCATCACTACATTTCATTTAACCTTTGGTCTTTAACAAATGTACCAAATTGTGAAATTTTTGCCCATAAAATTCTTAAAAAATTATTTTCTGGAATTAGGTAAGATATAAATAAAACATTAAAAATTAGCCTTTTGAGAAAATGGAATACTTTCCCTACAGAGCAATTGTTCTTTACTGGAAGCAACTTTGCCTCTCAGGTAACATTTGGCAGTCTGAATCCAATTTTTAGTTTTCACACGTGGGAGGTGGGGTGGGTGCTCCTGGCATCTAGTGGGTAAAGGCCATGGGTACTGCTGTATGCTGACCATCAACCACACAGCACAACCCTTTCCAGTCAGAGAACATAGCAGTCCCAAAGGTCCATGGTGCTAACGTTGACCAATTCTGCCACAGCGTTAGTATAAATCCAGAGGGTCCTCAGAGTCACTTATAAAGTTGCCAGACATGGGAAAACCAGGAGATCATCACTAAACGTACCTTTGCCTACAAAATATTCATTACAAATTTTACAAAATACTGTGTTTGTCACCTCTTTGTTTCACATATACACACACACCCCCACACTTACACGCACAAAGTAGAGCCTCTGTAAATTGACCACCAAGGGAATGTACAAAGCAGTCAACATACAGAGGTGGTCAACATAAGGAGCCAGGCCTGCTGTACTGATGTGCACATGTGATGCATGTGCAGTCTATGAAAATTAGGTCAACTTAAGGAGCTGGTCAGTTTAGGGAGGTGGTCAACTATGGAGGGTCTACTGTAAAAAAGGCAAAAGATTTATATGATCTGAATAGAAACTGGAGTACAGTTCTACTGTGTATGTGTATACATTTTTTTGAGAGAAAGAGTCTCGCTCTGCACTCAGGTTAGAGTTCAGTGACAATAATAACTTAGTGCAACCTCAAATTCCTAGGTTCAAGTGTTCATACTGTTTCATCTTCTTGAGTGGCTAGAACTATAAGTATGCACCACCAAGCTTGGCTAATTTTTTCTATGATTTGTCAAGGTAAAATCTTGCTAAGTTGACCAGGCTGGCCTTGAACTCCGGGCCTCGAGTGATCCCAGAGTGCTGGGATTAGAGGTGTGAGCCATGAGGCTCAGCCTGAGTTACTGTAACATTACAACAGCTTGGTGAAGTGATGATTGAACACTGAATGTTTGATGAATGAATAAAGCCCGGTGAGTTTCAGGTTCTGTATTAATCTTCAACTTTTTCTAGTTTACACTTTCTCATTCCAGAGAAATAATTTTTTATAATTCTTTGCATTTCACAGATGTTCTGGCCTTGGTTTCTTTGTCTCTGAGAATTAGCAACCGTAATTCTCCAGCTCTCCTAAAAATAGGTTTAAAGTTATTAACAGCACCATCGCACACAATCATTGGCATGATGATTAGAAATGGCTTTAGTAAGCTATAGGAAGCTTACGGAATGATTTCAAACCCATTACTTCCTTTATTTTTGTCTGACTTTCCATAGTCCCAAGAGTTATTCTTTCTGTACATTATTATTCCTGAGCGTAAGCCTAACTCCCACCATGAATAAGGTTGAGATTCGATTGATACACATTGTATGCTTGTACTAAAATATCACATGTACCCTATAAATATATATAACTATTATATACCCATAATCTGCAGCCTTCCTCCTTGCTTCTAATTCGTAGACCACAAATGGCAATGCATTTTTTTTGTAACTTCATTACCCACCTGAGACAGTCTCACTATTAGACGAATTCAATGAGTATATCGTTTACAAATACTATTGGGAAAAAATATTTGGAGCCAAAGGGCACCAATAGCTCTTATTAAGTAAAAGTAGAGCAAAGAAATGGTACTTTGGAAAGAAATAGTATGAATGGAGGGTTAGAAAGTAAAGAACCATGAGATTCCAGAGAAGAGGAATGAAGACTGGCTGAGAATAAAAACAGAATTTTGCCAAGGAATATGTTACAACAGAGAGAATAAAGTCATTCCAAGAGCTCTGGATTAGGATGCCAGAATTCTCTGGCTCTCCCATCTTCTTAAATTGTAAAAATGGCCCTGGTCAAGTTACTTAACTTCTGTGGACCTGAAAAATAGAGGACTTATCTTGAATAATTTTACTCACCGTCCTTTTCAGCAGCAAATACATAGTTGTATATGTGCCTTGGGTCAGCTGAGAAACTCAGTGGGCAGGTTCTCAAAAGGACAAGCTTTCAAACACGGGGGAAAGTGCAGAGGAGAGTTTTCAAAGGGGTATGGAAAGGTCTCCTAATGAGGCCACCTCGTCCTCTGGAAGTACGTGGGAGGCAGCAGTTAAGGGAGTGGGAGGTACAGGCATTTGATGGAGCCGCAGTTCTCCAGTGGAAGACGAATGGGAAAAACATGCTCCCCTGTTCTCTCCAAGGTGAAATGGAAGCAGGAACAGGGAGACAGGTGGCCTACTTTCCATTCTTTAAATATGAAAAGCCTGTGCTTGTCTTTACGCTTGCAAAATTGCTTGGTTCTACCTGCAATACATGGTAGAGTTGGCCCTCTCCTTTTCTTCCATTTAGAACTTCTTTTTATTTTTTGCAGTTTTTGGCCAGAACCATGTTTGAACCCAACACCTCTGGTATATGGAGCTGGTGCCCTACTCCTCGAGCCGCTGGCACCACCCCATTTAGAACTTCTTTAATTCCTTCCTAAGTTTAGCAACATTTTACTAGATAATCTTAGATATTTGTTGCTATTGTAAAATGGTATAGGTTTTCAATTTTCATTTCTATTTGTTTATTGTTGGTATCTAGAAATACAATTGATTATTGTATACTGACCTATTAAACAATGGCCCTGATGAATTCACTTAAAAATAATAAGTAACTGGCAACTTAAAGTATTTAGACGTCAACAATTTTCTTCATAATCTCAAATCTCTTGTCCGTAGGCTATCTGGCCTTCCACTTTTGTCCATTTGTTGATTAGTCTCCCTCCACTACAGTATAAATTCCCTGAGATCAGGGGCCTCTTTGGTCTGTTCCCAGCTACAAAATTCAATAAGTATTTGTTGAAAGAATAAATTAAAAAAATGTATAGGAAATCTCACAAAATTTGCATTTGGTAAGATCTGGAGGACAAAAAGAAAACAACAACAATGACACTATGTTAAGAACTGCTAAAGTCCTCAGGGAGGTGGGACTTCCCTTGGGAGGTACCTAAGAGTCAGGGAACAGCACTCGACTATAAGGGTCAAGTGAAGACCTGCCCTCAGGAAGGAATAAATTCATGAACTGAAAGCAGCAAAATTGCAGGGAGACTTATCTTATCAGCTTACCTGGTTCTGATGTCTAGGATCCTACAGCTACAAATTTCGAAAAATGGGAGTTACCACAAAGCAAGGGCAAACTCAGCAGAGATGGGGTCATAGCATGTGCACAGAGTTTAATCATTTTCATCAATAAGCATGGTCTTCGTGTGTGGTGTATGCACCTGCTATAGCTGTAATCGCCCCATCTCCAACCTAATCAACAGTGGAATTCTATACTTGCTCTTAACAATCCAACGTGTATCTCTAAAACTACCATAAAATGCTATTCGTGGATTCCCATTAGTTGTGCCAGCATGGTAAGTGCATTTTATCCATTTATCCTAGTGAATCTTTCCCCTACAGCAAAGGAATATATATTTTTTCATATATATATATATATATATGACTTTCTCCATTTACAAGTACAAATTTTAAGTAGAAATGTAATGGAGGAATAAAAAACTGTTCTCGGTTTCAGCAAATTTTGTTTAATAGTTAAAATAATTTGCTGGGCCCTCTGCTGCCTATTTTTGGCATTGAAACCCAGAAAGCGTCTCTAAAGCACACAGAAATCTTGGGGAAAAGGCCTTTCTAGTTAGGCTTTTGTCCAACTATTCCGTTAAATAAATCAAATTCTTAGATTACAAAAATGTGCTTCAAAAGTTAAACGAATTGCAATGTCCTTAAATATTTTGAAGAAATTAAGAAAAATAACCTCATTTCAATAGTCTTGTAATTTTCCATTTGATGAATGCCCTGAAAAGAATAAACCCAGGTACATTTTTGGTACATTATTATCTTAAATGATCTAAACAAGTTAGTGAATAATAGTAATTTTGCTTATTTTAAAACTTTATTGTGTAAAATTATATTTTTTAGTCCCTTAATAGTTTAAACCTCAACTATCTTAAAATAGGAACTGTTGCTGTGTTGAAGTCTTAGGTTTATAGAGACAAATTGATTACATATGAACTGGTAATTAGTTACTGAATTAATATAAAGCTAACTTTTAAAAAATAATAATGGTATCTTTTCTGATTTCACGCCTTGAAATCTTTACCGGGAAATGCATCCCAGGGAAGGTAAGGTGTTACTTTTCACAAGCAGGAACAGCGTCAAGTTTGGTGCAATTATCTGATTTGCCAGCAGTGGACACTGTTACTCTAGTTATCACCATGATGTTAGTAGGGAAAAGCCTGCTTAATATCTCAGAAAATGCTTCTCTTTATTCCCTTAGAGCAGAAGCCAGTAACATAGGCGACTCTTCTGGGAAAATAATAAAATACATTTGTGAAAAAATATCAGCTTCATTCTTGGACATCCAAAGATTATTAAAAATTATTTACATTATGAAATATAATACTCCTTTGATGTTTATCTTTAACTTATAGAATATTATCTAATACCCACAGAGTAGAATAAACCCAGGTAAACCGTCATCATCATCACTGCAAGTATATCTTATATATCAACAAGGAAAAAACGTTGGTGGTTAGTGTCCAAACATGCTAAACTTAAAATCAGTGGACCAGGTCAGTCTGGGCTTCCTGGGACCTAGCTCTGAACGTCTGGGCAAATCACCATTTCACTCCGACCTTTGTCCCTCAAGGAAGCGGCTAAACTAGATAATCACCATGAACCTCTAAGCTGATGTCCGTGTTTCCATGATTCTCCCTGGACAGACCAGAGCCAAAGGCCTTCACCACCCTTGTATAATCAGCAAGGTGTTAATTGTTTAATCTCCATCCAGAAAACAACCATAAAAAACAGCAATTCTTTAATGAGGCCAGAAACATAAGCTCCAACCCTCAGGGCAAGCATTATGGAAACTAATCTGCAGTGCTAATGAAATCAAGCTCAGAATAGAAAGCAACGGACTCCCCACTTTTGCCCTAAGTAGGAAGGGGACTCAGCTTGCCATAGTCGTGGTGTTCACTCAGTGTCAACTAGATATTTTTATTCCTATTTTATAGATAAAGAAACTGAGGCACAGAAAATTAAGAACTAGCCCATGGATGCCAGCTAGTAAGTTCGAGATCTGAGTCCTGCATCTAGGCAGTCTAGCTGGAAAGCCTAAGCTGGGAACGCCACGAGACTGTTCATCTGGGCTCCATATGGGTCCTCAGGAGCACACTCTCCTGTGTTAGATTTCACCACATGTGTCTGTTGCTGGCTACTAGTTATGGGATTGCTTCAGGGCAGGGAACCAAAGCAGCATGGTGGGGAGACGTGCATACAGACCAGTGGTTCTCAGCTCTAGGAGATCACCCCTACTCTGGGCCACTTGGCAAAATCTAAAGACATTTTTGATTGTCACGATGTGGTGAGGAGACTGCGCAATGGCGTCTAGTTGGAGGACACCACAGATGCTGTTAAACATTGTACAAGTGCTCAGGAAAGCCGCCTGCCGCAAAGCATTGTCCAGGCCAAAATGTCAACAGCGCTGGGACTGAAAAACGCTGCTCTAGAGTAAGAGGCTGAGTTTGAATCCTGGCTCTGCCCCTCAATCTTCGTGTGAACTTGAGCTGTTTTCATGAGTTGCATGAATCTCCCAGTTTTGTCCCTTAAAGGTGGTAAAAGTAATATTCACCTGACAATTATGATTGCAAGATGAATCATATGCTTTTAGACTGTGAGGTTGTTTACATATTTTCAGGACAGTGCCATCGTGCAGAAGGGAAGGAGGTTTGGCAGTCAAAGGCCATGGATTGGTAAACCCTCCAAGCCTAGTTTTCTTCATCTATTAGAAAAGGGGGGGTGTAGGATATTTCTACCTCCACTATTATCCTCAGAATTGAATAAGGTAATGCAAAGATCCCTCCTAATGTCTCACACATACCACACCCCCAAAAGGCATGACTTCTATGCTCTGAAGGATCTTTTGTCTATCTCCCAGGCAAACCCTGCCATCCACATACTACATTTCTTCTTTCCCAAATCAAACAGATTTGGGAATTTTGTTCTGGTATCTAAAACTTTATGTATTAAAACAAAATCATGCCAGGTTTGGCCTGAGGGTCGTAGGTTGCCAATCCCTGATTTAGACCATCAAATATGCGTTACAGATTAGAACTTGATTGCTGTATTAAAGCTTGCTATTTATATTCTAGTTCACGGTAGCATTATTCACAAAAGCCAAAAAGTAGAAGCAACCCAAATTTCCATCAACAGATAAACGGATAAACATAATTTGTTACATACACACAGTGGAATATTATTCAGCCTCATAAAGAAAGGAAATTCCCACCCAGGTTATCACAGGGGGTGAAGCTGAACGCCGTTATGCAAACCAAGAAGCCAGTCACAAATGGGCAAAGACTGTGTGATTCCATTTTACGATTTACCCTGAATAGTCAGATTCATGGGTAAGGAGAATATAGGATGATTGCCAGGGCTGGAGGGAGGAGAGAATGGGGAATTATTATTTAATAGACATCGAGTTTCAGTTTTACAACATGGAAAATGTTCTAGAGGTAAATGGTGGTGATGGTCGCACAACAGTGTGAGGCAGTTAATGCCACTAAAATGAACACCTAAAAATGGTCACAAGGGTAAATTTTTGTTATGTACAAACCCTGACAATTAAGTTCACAAACTCTTCCTAGATAAAGTGCTACGTAAAATTATCACAAATTATCAATATGTCACCTCTGGAGTAGTCTCCTTGGCCATCTGGTGGCTGCAGTGATATTCAGCATAGACAGGTGTGGTAACATCTAGGGTGAGAATAGATTGCCTCTTACTTAAGAATAAAGTCTCTCTGTCACAAAGTCCTCTGAGTTTCCTGGCCAGGACCAGGTCACGTGGCCCTTGCCAATCTGTCACCATAACGCACATCCAATTAATGTGATGAAGATGGATTTCTGGATTTGGGGATTTTCTCATTTTCTGAGGCGCTTGGTTGCCTGAGATTCAATAATTTTTTTTTAATTCTAAACCCAGTGAGGTTATTATGCATCATATTTAGGGGAAGAGCTCTTGAGTGCCCATAGTTTTTCATCACTTAATGCTGAGATTCTCTGATAAAATGACCCTACAAATGATTCTTCCTTTAAAAAGAGTTGTTTCTAAAAGTTGAAGTAATATGTAAAAGGAAATAATGATCTGTAAAAGACAATTTGATGGTGGGGAAAGCTACTTTTTTTAAAAGGACAATTTTTTCAGAGTAATTAAAGGGCATAAATTCAAATAAAATTTAAAGTTTCACATTTTAAAGGAAGAAAACCAGTGCAAAGCGCTAACGCTGAGCAGATCCACCTTCTGCACGCATGTCCACTGCCGTTTTGTCTTTTGTCAATTCTTAGAGTTGTTTTCAGATCTTTTTCAATGTGCTAAAATTTAGCAGCGATGTATAGTAAATGTCAAGATGAAGCTGAGGCAGTCCCATCTTTGGAGGTCATATTATGTATTACCATTGGAGTTCACTTCTTATTAGCAGTACTTCACTAGGCATCAAAATGTATTCTCAAGTAGATTTCATTGTGCAATGTATAACGTGACAAATACACACTGAGAATTGTGTTGTCAAACAGTTCTACAGGAACCACTAGAGAGAGAAGAGAGAAGGAAGGAGAAAGAGAAGAGCTAGGAAACAGATGCGGTTGAGACGGCTGCATACCATTTTCACTGTCAAAAGAGCAGACATCTATGCTTCGCTAATTAAGTCAGCTTAATCACAAATGCAGATATTAAAATGAGCTCATTAGCAATGATATTAAATGAGTTCCCAATGCACAAGCCTCATTAATGACAAAGAAGTAAAAGTTAGTTGTTGCTGTTTTTTTTTTTTTTAAGGACAAACAAAAGCAGAGTTTGACACAGAATGTTTATAGTTACAAAGTTTTTTAAAGTAATATAATCATCAAAATTTTTAGAATAAGTTATAACCCAGCTTTAATTTGCCTTGAAATTTTGACACAAAAACACAATCTTTCTCCAGCTTTCCAACAGTTATGTGGTCTTTTTTTTTTTTTTTGATGGTTTTGTTTTCTAACCTCAATGTTCTATATATACTGTGTCCAACTCAAGAGACGATGATGGTCTCATTTGCACAAATTTAAAAATTGGAGGAGAAAGAACTGATTTGGTTCTTTTCCCTTTGTGGGAGGTGTTGGGGGTCGGTTACAGCAATTACGTGATTGCAGCCAGCAGGGTAATGGCACTGTTCTTCCTTCACCGCTGGGTTCTCTATTTTATATTTAGATTAATATTTTCATGCTTCAGTCTTATTTTCTGTGAAATGACAATGAACTCTGGGTGGAGGAGACTGAATTCTAGCCATATTTGGAAAGGATGGCCTAACATCTTTCTCTACCAGGATGCTTTCCTAGTAATGACCCAATTGCTGCCCTGTGGGGACTTCCGTGATGACACCCTTCTAACCGGCACTGGGAAGGAGTCCCGTCTTTCCACAGAGTTTCTCCAGTGTCCCTCCCCAGCGCCCTGCAGGGCTGCTCACCTGTGTGCCAGCAGAAACCTGAGGGACTGGGAGGGTAGCTTTTGGGGAGCACCAGGGTGCTATTTAGTAAATGGATGCCATTTATAGATATTAATTTGGCAAGGGCTGAAAAGTGAACAGAAAAGCAATTCAGTGAAGGCGTGTAGGTTCTTACACATGCGAGGCCTCTAGTTATTGTACTATGGGGATTTAACAGGACTCATGCATTTTCCCAAATGCCTAAATTTTCCTCAGAAAGATGCTGACTTACTGAAAAGGACCTAAAGGATTCCTAAATGGTTTCGAATTGCTTGGTACAGGAGATGCTAAGCTTTCACTGAGCAGCATTCTACCCATTTCTGGCAAGTGAGCCCTGATTTTGTTCACTATGGCAATATGCTGTAAGCGAACCATGAGAGCCTTTCTGGAAACTCCTCTCCCTGCTTTCATTGTAGACTTGTGTGGCCATGGGACCCAGTTCCTGGCCATTGGTATGTCGAGGGAAGTCTTTGGGCAGATGGTGGGTGAGGCATGTTAGGAGGGGTGCTAGAGAAGGGTTTTAAATTTATTTTCACCCTTAGTAAATGACAGTGCATTTCTACCTTGCCTCTTCCTTTCTGTTTGGGACATTGGTATAAGTAAAAGATGCTTGGAGGTACGTAAGTCATTGTGTACTTATGAGGTGCCCGATGTGGGTAGGGAAAGTCTGAGTGTCCAAGTTATTAGGGAGCTAGTCACATGCCCACAACAACTTCCCTCTAGATATTCTTAATTAAACCAACAAACAAATAAAAACCCATGATGTGTTTATAAATGAAGTTACTCATAGTCGGACATTCTGTTGGTTGTAGCTGAACCCATCCTAATGGACACATTTAGGTATTTCCTAGGTAGGAATAAAAAAGCAACATTAGTTGGCCCTACAGGAGATCACCTCCAGAGACAAGAGTATTATTTTGCTTGTGTTGATTTGTGTCAATCAAATCTTCTCATTAGTTAGTAAAGTCCTTAGTGATAGAAACACGCCATTTGGTGCCTTCTAACATGACATCTACAGTGAGTTACTTCAGAAAATACTCAATTAAAATTTGAGTAGCTGTCAAACTAGTCATGTCAAATGACTTAGGATTACTGGAACCCGCCCCTCAGAGATACTTTTTTGTGCAGGCACAACTTCAAAATACCTTTTTATTCAAGGGGAAAAGATAGTTAGGCAGAGTCTTTGATCTCAGAAATTTTTGCTTTTGAATGTTAGAAAAAAAACAGATTAAACAGAAAATCTGATTTTTTCTTTTTGTATTTCAAGCCAATGGTAGAAGACAGACATGTATAGTTAAAAAGAAAATGGTGGTTAAAATGGCAAACCAAAAACGTTGGCCTGATAGCAGAAAGAGAAAGAGATTACTCCTGACAAAAGAGAAATGAGTTGGTACATTTCTTGAAGGTTAAGTAGGTTTTCAGTATTTAAGAAGTAAGGCAGCTTGGGAAACAACTATTTGATGTTCTACCATAGGAGATGGTATAGATCAGGTTGAGAACATTGTTCTTTATCAAGAAAAATAGCACAAATACTGGGATCTGATCAAACTAAAAACCTTTTGCACAGCCAAGAGCTCAGTAAGTAAAGCAAACAGACAACCTTCAGAATGGGAGAAGATTTTTGCAGGTTATGCTTCCAACAAAGGTCTGATAACTGGAATCCACAAAGAACTCAAACTAATGAATAAGAAAGAACAAATAACCCCATTTCTATGTGGGCAAGAGACTAGAACAGAAACTTCCCTGATGAAGACAGGTACATGGCCTACAAACACATGAAAAATGCTCATCCTTAATCAGCAGAGAAATGCAAATCAAAACCACTTTGAGATATCATCTAACTCGAGTAAGATTAGCCCACATCACAAATCCCAAAACTACAAATGTTGGCATGGATGTGGACAGAAGGGAACACTTCTACACTGCTAGTGGGAATGAAAGCTAATATGACCTTATTGGAAAGAAGTTTGGAGAATACTCAAGGAACTAAAAGTAGACCTACCATTCGATCTTGCAATTTCTCTACTAGGTATATACCCCAGATGATCAAAAATTATTTCACAACAAAAACTTGCACACCAGAATGTTTATTGCAGCCCAATTCATAATTGCCAAGACATGGAAACAGCCCAAGTGCCCATCAACCCATGAATGGATTAATAAATTGTGGTATATGTACACCATGGAATACTATGCATCCATAAAAATGATGGAGACTTCACATCTTTTATGTTTACCTGGATGGAGCTGGAACATATTCTTCTTAGTAAAGTATCTCAAGAATAGGGGGAAAAGTATCCAATT
Source organism: Otolemur garnettii (assembly GCF_000181295.1). NCBI lineage: Eukaryota > Metazoa > Chordata > Mammalia > Primates > Galagidae > Otolemur > Otolemur garnettii. The sequence goes on from NW_003852429.1 coordinate 10,916,519, forward strand.
ACTCAGTACTACTATGAAATTAATATATAATCACCTACACATTCAGATGAATGGTAAAACATAACTATAGTCCAGAAAGTAGAAGGGAGGGTAGGTGGAAGGTGGGAGGAGGGAGGTATTTGGGGGACCTCACATAATGTGCATGATGGAATAGTACATTTCAAAACTATTAAGAAAATAGTATAATTGTGATGGATGTGTTACTTAGTTCAATGTAAGCATTTCACATTGTATATCCAATCAGTATACTGAACCCCATACATGTATTAATGTACATAGTTGAGATTTAATTAAAGAAAAAGAAAAATAGGACAGAATTGCCTAAGGTGTGTGGCCAGAGAATTATCTGAATCTTATCTGATATATATTATAGAATATAGTTATACTAGCAAAAGAGACATTATTAGCAACATGGAGTATAAGTTAAGAAGCTTTATCAGTCTAAGCAGGAGGTGATAAAACTCTAGGCATAGACCATGGCAATGGACAGAGGAAAAGCAAGTATCAATGCCCTTCTTTTCAGTTTCCCATACTCTGATTATAATCTGTAAATTGGACAATTTTAGAAATTATTTTTTAAATTATTAAATTATACATTAAGCATCAAAACATTTTATGTATTTAATGGATTCTAGAAACTTATAAACATTAAGGAACATGGTATGAGAATTAGACTCAAATTATATTTCCCAAGAAGATGAATCTTCCCTATTTCTTTATAAAAGATGAATTTCAACATAACTCATCTTTTTAATGAATGCCCAAACTTGTTGGTTTTCAAACTAGTCCAATTTTAAGCCTTCAGATTTCGACAATGCACAATTTGACATCAACCTCAAGTAAGTATTTCAACAAAAATTCCAAATTGAAATCCAATGAATAATTATGTCCTTATAGCAGCACTGTGTATCACCATCATTATTCATGTGTCTTTACTGTTCTTAGTAACAACATAACAACCCAGACTGTCCTAACCATTTTCAATCCTTAAACTTGTTAACGCTTGAAGGAGAATAATATGTCATATTACATTTCATGGAATCACCTATCAAGAACTTGACAATGGCCAATATATCAACTTGACTGTTTACATCATAGAATTTTTCAGTTATATTAATAAAACTACTCCATTTTTTTTGAAAACTTGTGTTTTCACAAGTTTTTGTTTATAAATGTGTTTATAAATGTGACACAATATATTTAATTAAACCTAGTCAACTTTGGTTAGATGAGTACTATGTTAAAACAATAGAAGATATTTTGTTAAGATATTTTCATCTTATCTTTATCTAAAATAAGCAGGCAAATTATGCATTATCCTACTTTGTAGGTAAGAAAATGAAGGATGAAAAGAAAACTTGTCCACAATCTGACAATAGGAAACAGTAGGGATGGGCGTGGTTTCTACCATCTTTTCAACAGGAAGTCAATATTTGCTTGTTTGCCCTCCTCAATGATCATTAGATGTTTCCCTTTCTTTCACACCATGATTTTAAAGTCAAGATTTCTCTAGATCCTTCTTTAATACTTAGCTCCTGTCCTCATAATTCCTTTTCTGTCCATTTTTTCCTACTTTTCTTTTCTGTCTCCATTGCCTGAAATTAAAAAAAAAAAAAAAAAAAAAACATACCAAGCAAAATATAAGTTCTGTCCTAGGTGATCTGTCTGCTACATAAGAAAAATAAACTTCAGCAATGAAAGGACACAATGGGCAACCATAACTTTCCTGTGTTTGTTTTCATAGACAGCTAAGGTGTCACACCTGGCGCCTGATTCCATGTAGTTCGCACTCTCTTTTGTTCCCTGAAATATTAAAGAACATACAGCATTCTTAGAACAGACAAGAGTCACGTGGCCTTTGCCAGAATTTCAGTCCCCACGGTTAGTAGAATGCAGCCTAGGACAGATGTTCTCCTGGAACAGGCAGAAGCATCTTAATTAATACATGTAGAAGAAACACCACAGCAGTGTTGGCTAATTGTGGTTTTAGCATTGACCAACACAGCCACCATTTATCTCTCACTATGCATATTTTATAATTTATAATGCATTATTTTGAAATCCATCTTTCATAATGAAGAAGTAATCAGTTTTTGTTTTTGTTGTGACCGATAATGAAACATGGTTCTCTGGAAGGCCGAGGCTTGAGTATAGGAAAGTGTATCTTCCCTCTCAGTTGCCAAACTGTAGTGAGGACTAAACAGTGAGTCTTCCCTGCTCTACCAGAGACCAGTTGTCATCAGTAGACAATCCCCTGAATCATAGTCATCATTAGGAATAATAATCATCTCTGTATAAATCAATCTGACTAAATGGTGGCAAATGACAGCCACAAAGGAAACTTGGGACCAAGATAAAATTCTAGACTATTCTTAAAGCATTTCTGGTGAGAGGAGCCACGTACAATTTTAAGAATACCTTGGCAAGTTGGGAAAATGACCCACTTTGGAACCACCCTGTACTACCTAGCCAGAGTTGCTTTATTATTTTATCATCTCATAAATGTCAATAGTGGTTCTGTGTCATTTTGAGAAGTGAGTCATCAGCTCAGTCCTCCCTTTCCTACCTCCACTTGTTAGGTTTGCACAGATCGAAAACCATCTTTTCTCCAGATTCACCTGTATACCAACAATTTTATGTTCTCCTGATTTTTTCCTATATATCTTTTTCTTTTTTGATTCATTCCATCACTTGCATGCTGACATTAACCCTTTCTACTTAACTGAATACCCTGAGCGTCTCTTTAACCCAGCAGGAGATCTGGAAGCTGGCCTCATCCAACATAGATGAATGAACATGGCAGTAAAGTGACAGGTGGCTCAGGATCCAGGTGATGTCACGTTTACTCCTGGATCCCCTTTTCTATGGGTTCCATCTATTTCTCAAGAGATATGAGATGCCATGAAATATTATAATACCTGCCAATTGCTAGCTTGCTAGATTTTTACCAATCTATTACTACAAATTTTAGATCATGACATCCATAACCATCCATCTATATCTCAATGAGAAAAGACTAATTGAATTTGAAAGACTGACTAGAGATTGCTTTAATAGTTCCTGTGGTTCAGAATTCTTTCTATTGCACTGCTGTGGGCATGAATGAACACAAGCCTGTGCCTAAAGTTTAGAAGACCCAGGTGAAAGCAAGGCTGGGTTAAGTTTTACTGCTCCATGTTCAGGGTCAAGAGCATCCCTATAGAACTAAGGTGTTTCGTAATTATTACAGAAGCAGATGATGTCAGACTCAACTCTTTTCAGGCCTGACCAGGTCTGACCTGATTTTCTTTGCTTAGTAAAATTAGTAATTCCATAAATATTTAAGTAGCATCAACAATGTATGAGGCACCAGGGAGGAGCTGGATGCAGCAATATTGCTTAGTTATAACATATACTTGCAAGAAATTGAAAATGGGGATGTTAGATACATTAGCAGTTTACATACTTCTAGGAGAGAGACAAGGGGAGGACTTCAAAGGTGACCATAGTGATATTCAGCAATGAGGTCTGGAGCACTTTTTCTAGGACGAGTTGAAGAACTTAATTGTCAGACTTTATATTAACTCTAGACTGTTTTCTGCAAAAAAAAAAAAGAATGTGATACATAAAACTTACATAGACTGGGCTATGCTCCCATGGCTGCTGAGGGGACTGAGCAGGGCACAGCATGAGTGTGTGCTTGTGCTCATGCGTGTGTGTGCATGGACGTGTTTGCTCATGCACAGCCCATAAGAAAAGCAAATATGAGCCCTGGTGATGTTGCTCATGCCTGTAAACCTAGCACTGTGGGGGGCTGAGGTGGGTGGGCTGCTTGAGCAGCTTGAGCAAAAATGACATCCTGTCTCTATTAAGAAGAGAAAAGCTAGTTTGGCATAGTGGGCACCTGCAGTCCCAGCTACTGAGGAGGCCAAGTTAGGAGGATCAATTGAATCCAGAAATTTGAGGTTACTTTGAGCTATGATGTCAATGCACTCTACCTGGAGTGAGATTCTGTCTTAAAAAAAAAAAGAAAAGAAAAGAAAACAGAAAAGAAAAGCAAATATTAGATGTAACAAAATAGCAGTATGACCTCTAACAGTGATGGAAGTCGAGAAGCTGAGGGAAGTCAGTATTGGACACTGGCATTAAGCTTCTCAGCTCCTAGATATAGCCTGGAGGGGAACATTTTAGGCAGAAGTAATAGATTTGAAAATGTGATGTGTATTAGTTAATCTCAATCCCCCATTCTCTAAATTAAATCTGAAATGAGGACTATTTGCAAAATAAAAATTAGAGGCACACTCTTCTTGTGGGTTTTACTAACTGTTGGGCTAACAGGTCTCAGGGCCTTCATGTGAACACACCTGCTGCCTGTTCTGAGACTTCCAGCCCTTTGGTTAGTGCCAAAGGGGCATTCCCAGTGGGAGGACACAGGCAGATCTGGAAAGCCAGAATTAGTAATCTCAGAGTTCACCGCAGCCTTACCACCTTCACTTTAGGTATTTAAAAGTAGCAGCAAAACACAAAAGTGGTTTTCCACATGGGATACACCATTAAGGAAAGTCCTTGACCTAGAAACCATGCCACGCTGCAACTGAGTTTAGCTCCTACAATGCTAATCCAACAGGGCTTCAATTAGCTTCACAACCAGCTGGCCCTTTCCCCTTCTCCCGAGTGTGGCCCGGCCTGATGGCTTGTTCTCTCAGCTGCGGATAAGCTGGCTTCTTGGGAAAGAAGAGATATAATTCTTGAGGCAAGGAAACAAGCTCATAAAGACGTAAAAATCAGCTTTCAAAGTGATTTGTTTTACTGTTCATGTCAGTAAAATCTGAAAATAATTTAAAATATCATGGAGAGCACATGTATTTGGTACCACAGTGATGTAAGGCTGTGTCCCACCTGCACCCTCTGATCCAGGACTCCTGGAGGGAAGGCAGAGACATGAATGTCAGTGGGGAGCAGAAACTGTATAGAATCACTTCATAGTAATTTCTATGGTAAAAATTATGATAATGGCATTTACATTTCCGAAATGTTTCCTATAGAATCAAGACCTTTGCCCCACCATGACAGGAAAGTCAACTTTGATTAAGAAACACTTGCGTGAATGGCCAAAGGAGCTTTTTGCCATCAAATTTAACTTTTATTCATTAATAGAATTTTGCACAAAAATAAATCTCAGAGTGGCATTTAAACCAATAATCTTTGCTGTCTAGCACTTCCCAGGAACAAACGCAAGAGCATGAAGCAAGTCCTATATTTTCACTTTGTTCTTTTTATTTTTTGGCTGGGGCTGTGTTTGAACCCACCACCTCTGGCATATGGGGCTGACGCCTTATTCCTTTGAGCCACAGGTACCACCCTGCATTTTGTTCTTCATTAAAGTATTTGGCAAAAAATTTCATTAGTGAAGACTCAGAGGGAAATATCCAGAATAAATAAAGTGGTCTGTCATAACACTGTAACCTCATCATTTCAATATACTTGCAGCTCCTGGAAGGAAGAGTCAGTCCTACCGGGTTGCCGGTCACAGGAGAATGCTGCATGGAAAATCTCCCCCCAGGCAGAGCAAATGGCCCATGGGTTTACAAATTCACACTATAAATTGTATTTTAATATGAATATTGAACCTCAGATATACAGACATAGACAGGTTATCTCAATTTTTCCATGTGGCATGCATATAGGTGACATATATTATTACATAACCTGTTTCCAATTTTACATCACACTATCATAGTAGTGAATACTTTTTTGGAAGCAAATGGAGGAAAACCTGAATTTTCTTTTAGCTATATTAAGAAGTAATCATGGCTCGGCGCCTATAGCTCAACCGGCTAAGGCGCCAGCCACGTACACCTAAGGTGGAGGGTTCGAATCCCCAGCCCGGACCCGCCAAACAACAATGACGCTGCAACCAAAAAAAAAGTAGCCAGGCGTTGTGGCGGGCGCCTGTGGTCCCAGCTACTTGGGAGGCGGAGGCAGGAGACTCGCTTGAGCCTAGGAGTTGGAGGTTGCTGTGAGCTGTAATGCCACAGCACTCTACCCAGGGGGACAGCTTGAGGCTCTGTCTCAAAAAAAAAAAAAAAAAAAAAAAAAAGGAATCATATTTCATGAGGAGGGATGCACAGGCCAGGAATTTATTGGGAAACTGGTAGTTTATTACTGGCTTCCCCGTTCACCAGCTGGATTCTCTGGAGGAATTCATTTTAATTCTGAGCCTCAGTTCTCAGGAAAAAAAAAAAAATGAGGCCTGAGCTATATACATAGTAGAGTTCATGAGGTAAGAAATACAACATCCACAAGCTACATATCATATAGACTAACTTCTATAGCTGTTATTTGACTTATAAAAGGAACACTGCTGGTGGTCTTTATAAGAAAAAAGAGATAAAACCTTCTTCCTTTGTTCTCTTACTCTCCCTGCTCTCTCTCTTTCTTTCTCCCATAGATAGATTTCATTATTTCATTTTAGAGGCAGAAAATTAAATTCTTGCAACAATGGCACATTTACCTGGCAGAATAGTGAAATTATAGCTAAGTGCATCAGTATATTTAAGATAATCACGAGAGTATGTACGCATATAATCAAGATCTGCTTCATGAATGCAGCTGGTTCGTTTCCAAGTTTTAAAGAAGGCGCTAAGGTCCAAGGAGGGCCGGCATTCCCAGGGCTTCGCTTCAGGTACTCAGGTTTGCGTTCAGATGTGAGTAGTATAATGTACAGCATCATATACGGCAAAGAGGTGTGAATCCAGAGCCCTTGAATGCTATATCTTTCTGTATAAATTCAAAATTGGGGGGGGGTGTATGTTTAAAGTAAAGTAGAAAAGTGAGTAAATTTACTTAGATTATTCTTCTTGGGCAAAGAGTGCAGAACTGAAAGTGGAGGAAAGGAACAAAGAGAGGCCATTACTGGTGTCTGTCAGAGGAAGGTGGGGGAGGGGATAGGAAAAGAAAGAGAATGCAGAACCTTTGGAGGAAGTGCACCAGGGCCCACAGAGTTATTAGTCAACAAACTAACTCTGAGCCGTGCTCCCCAAAGTGTGAGCCACAGGTCAGTGGCATTGGCATCTCGGTGACTGGTTAGAAGCACAGAATCTCAGCTTTGCCCAACCCACCAAATCAGAATCTAATTTTTAACAAGATCTCCAGGTGACTCTCCCAAGGTTAGCATTTGAGCACCTGGGAGTCAGAGCCTTCCCTCTGGCCTGTTAGGGTTGAGAGCCCTTGCTTTCCCCTACCCCAGGGTCTCATAACCAGATACCTGTTCTCCACAAGCAACCACGGTCCGTCCACACTGCTTCTTTATTCACCAACACAAATGTGACTCAACTCTCAAGACCATGATCACTGTCTTAATCCTTGCCATGCATGGCCAGCTGTGCCTTCACAGGGGGCACTTCTCCATCAATTATGACAAGAAAAAAATTGCAGTGGAAGTGCCAAAGTCATAAATTAAAATATAGTTATCATAACCATGCCATGGCAGACCTGTTAACATTAAAACAACCCTCACCTGAACACCTGCTTTTTGGAATGACACCTTCTTTGTACACAGCCTTCAGAGAACTTGAGAGCTTTCCTGAATTCAGAGAGCCTCTCTAACCATGCTCTGCGTCTGTGAGGCTGGCGATCTATCAAGCATGCTGTTCCTCTTCCTTCAGAAGCAGTGCTCTGAGTGACCACAGGGGAGAGAGGTCACCTGACATCCACCCATGACTGGATGGTTGGCAGCTTCCAGTGCTGACAGGGAGCTTTAAGATGGCAAACAGGTGCGAGTGCTAACTCCTGGCAAAATCTGGCAGTGGTTTCGTCACCCCCTGTACTGTGCCTTGCCTTCTTCCCACCCCACTTTTGAGTCTGAGACCCTTGGTCATCCTCCCGGACTCCGGTGGTTCTGCCGGCCACTCAGTCCAGCTCAGCCTCCCATTTCTTGTCTCAACTATGGCAATGGGTCCCCCAGGCTTCTCCATTCTCTCCACTTCACTTGCTGCTCTTCTAGGAAAAATAATCTCAGAAGGTAACAGTTCTTAGCTCACAACTGTTGTGTAACTCCCGCTAGCTATAGAAAGGTATTGAGTCTTGACCAAAAGAAAAAAGCTCCTGTCACTCAGGAGCCATCCTGGCACTGGGATATTCTCTTATACACAAGCAATTTACAGCACACACGCCTCAGGGGAAGTTCCTCTGAGACCACTGTAAAGGCAGACAAAGGAAGGGCACGTGGTGATTTTTCTTAAGCAATGACAAAATCATAGTGGCTGTGCCACCCATGAAGCACCCCACACCCTTCTCTAGGCCAAAATGAGAAACAGCTGGTGCTTTCCAGCAGCAGCTCTCCCCTCTTCCAGGCTCCCCTCCTTGTAGATAAGCACGGAGACACCCCACCTCTCCGACAGTGTCCAACCTAGAGAACGACCCCCATTCCTTAGACCCTTCCAGGTACCACCCAGGCAGAACCCCACTCCCGTGACACCCTTCCCCAGCCCCTCCTACCAGACACCCCCAGCCCAGGTGCTCCCGGTGTGTGTTATTCTCCTGCTACCATGTGCAGCAGGGAAATTCCCTTAAGTGACCGGCGTGTTCTGGTGGTTTGGGCTGAAGGGCAACAACACGGCTGTGGATGTTGAATGCCCTCCCTGCCGTGTCCTAATAGTCCAGTCTCAAGTCCAGGCCATTAAACAGCTCGCATTTCCCTGCCCAGGGGCTGTATTTTCACAGCTCTGGGCTGAGCTGTAATCTCAACTGGAGTTTTTTTCTTTCTAACTCCCAAATATTAAAACCTTGTACAAACAGGTTTCTCTGACTTCTCCAGTCAAAACCCACCACTTTCTCCTCAGTATTTTGTTTATACTTTATTTTTGACAGTTGCTCTATTTTATCCTACATGACAGTTATTTATGTAATTTGCGTCTTTACCAGATTCAGAAGTTCCTTGAGAATTCCTATCATACCCCATCTCTCTCACTTTTCCCCAGACACTTCCCAGCTGTCTGCCTAGTATATCAAAAAATTTTAATAAATATTTGCTGAATTAAATCTGGAAATGAAGTTTCAATCTGCTGAAGTTTGAAAAATTTGAGAGGAGTGTGTGAATTAATTTAACATCTTAGCTTAACTGTTTAAAGCTTTCGATCTATGTTACAGTAGCTAACGTAAGCTTTATTGAATTTAAAATGTCAACTTATCAACTATTCATTGCCTGACACGATTCATTTCACTTGCCTCACCCTAAATATATTTCTTTATTATTTTTAATTCATTAAGCATCAAAACTGATAAGAATTTATTAAGCACACAGGCTGGCCTTCAGAATTTTCTTTAAATAAATGTTGACTTTTTCTACTTCCTTAATCAGGTTATATTTTTGGAAAATATAAACTGAATTCATGAGTCCCAACATCTTATCAAGTAACTAAAGTCATGATCACTATCAAAGATATTGGAGGGTTAATGAGAAAAAAATACTGCTGAAAAACAGAGATAAGGAAATGTATCATAAACCAATTTAGAAAAAAATAAAACTCTTTTTTCCTAAAATAGTAAAACAAATTATATAGCCCTCTCCTGTAGTTTTTGAATAGCCTTAGTTAAATTTTCTAAATTTTAAATATAAAATCTGTGATAATGATCACAGTTGCATGTCACATATGTTGAGGCTTCTAGATACATTGTTTGGAGACTCAATAGCACAGTATTTCCAGCACTGGACCCAGCGTTGGAGGTTCAAATCGGGTTCTGCCAGCTGCCTTCTATGTCTCCTTTGGTAAATTACTTACTCACCCCAGGCTTCAATTTCCTCATCTGAAAAATGGTGGTGACAACAGTACCTAACCTGGTTATTTACTCTGAGGATTAAGTTAACACACATAAACCCCCTGCAAACCATTTGTACCACATGCAAACAACCCAGCTCACGTAAGTGGAATAGCAGCGTTAGCTATCACTACTTTAATTCACCTTCCAGAGCACAAGCTTCACTTCATCTTGGCCGTATTCCTTCAGATCTGATCACCGTGCTCCTGTTTAAAAATCATCCAAAGTCTCCCTGTTTCTGGAGGGATCAAAGATCAAGTTCAGTGGCATTCTCATGCCATTCAATCCTGTTTACTCTCAGCTGCTGACAATCATAGTTTTTATTTTAATGCAGATACTTAAGGACAGAATGAAAGGTTGGTTTTTGTTCCACACTCCCTGCTCCGACCAGCCTAGACCATTTTGACCATTGCCTTTTATTGCCATGATTGCCTTCTGCTAGGAATGTAGGTTCTCGATTCTATTTCTCAGACTCTCACTGCCCGCCTCTTCTTCCCTCCGTGTTGAGCATTCCGGTGTTCTTAGTTGCCTTCTCTGGCTCTGTCGTCTCGGTTGCTTCATTTCCTTTATTTTCTACTTTCTTTATGTCTCCGAATGGTCCCTCTAACGCCAGCAATTCCGGGTCACTCAGTCACCTGCCTTCTCTCCTAACCCACAAACTGATGCTCACGGTTATCCCTGAACTGCTCCTTTCTCTATTTGAAGTTGCTTGCTTTTCTAAGATACAGTGATAATAAAAAAATATGTGCAAGCTCTTCATTTGTCTGTGCCCAAATGCAGGCCAGGCGCTCCTGACCATGGCTTTCAAAGACATCCACAATGTGAACGCTTTAATTTTCTGTCACCTCCCTGTGTGAATAAACCTGCGGATGCCCCGGTAGTGTCAGTAGCATCACTGAACCCATCCTGTGTTCATACTGATTTATTTTATTGTTATTCAATAAAGATTTAATTAACATTTGCTACATCTCATATACTGTGTTAGTTATGGGGAATACAGAGAAATTTCAAATGTAAGAAATTTGAGATTATCAGGGGTTTTTAAGCAGTTGGGATAAAGCAAGAATGTTATAAATTCTATTTTATCATAGAATAGTTTAACATAGTGAAGCAAAAGTAGATGAAACACTGTGTAAGGAAAGACAAAATACAAAGTGATTAAAAGGTATAATAATCAATGCTGATGATATATTCAAACTTGGGTTATTTTTAAATCACCAAGTTGTAAGTGAATTGATCATGAAATAAGATCATCTGAAAACCACAATTCTCCCAGCAAGATAATTGAGGGTAAAAGTTAGACGTGGGGTTTTATAAGCTTATAGATAGCATTTAATAATTGAGAAAGAAGTATTAGTTTAGTTAGATTTATTAAATGTATTAAATTATGCCTTTCTCCTATTTGGATAAACTATGCCAATGACTTTTTAGTTTTAGAGACTTTTTTAGTTGGGTATTTAAAAGCTTTCATAACCTTTTTGAAAAGCACATATCATTTATACCTTATAAATGTGCATCCCACAACTGGATATGAAATGTAAACATTTTCCTAGGAATGATGTTTCAAGGAAACTTGCAAAATAAAATTCTGACTTAGAATCTGGGGCCAAGTCCATCGACCCATGAAGAACCACCCGCTTTTTAAGAAGCCCAGGAGTTTAATCCTGTCTTGGAGCAGGGCCTGCTTCCTGTTCTTAGAGACAACAAAGGAACAGAGAAACAAAAGAGGCAACAGAGCCCAGGCTCATCGCTGCCATCACGGCACACAACCCAGGGAGATAGGATGCTGTAAGCCGTACCCGGAGAGCATCTCCGCTGCCATCACGGCACACAACCCAGGGAG
>NW_003852429.1:10931117-10983276 GCF_000181295.1 Otolemur garnettii
TCTCCGCTGCCATCACGGCACACAACCCAGGGAGATAGGACGCTGTAAGCCGTACCCGGAGAGCATCTCCGAGCCAAGACGCATGACTGAGACTGCTTCATCTGCTAGCAGGACCAGTGCATCCCATAAGGGTACGCGTGAATCTGTCTAAATGTAGACTATAAATGTCTTAACACAATAACTAAGATAAAGACATGAAGGCTTTGTTAACCAGTAGGATGAAAGTATTTCAAATTGTATACAGAAACAATACACTGTACCCAATGATAGTATGAATGTACACAGCTATGATTTAATTAAAAAAAATTTAAAAAAAGCAATTTCAGAAAAAAAAAAGAATACAACTAATTTCCTTTTAGAAAGCATCTTCTCTACTTTAATTCTTCTTTCTCTTCTGGCAACTAAAAAGTATTATTTCCTTTCCTTTCCTACTTTCTCGTATTTCTTTCTTTTCAGTGACAAGCCTCCCAAGGTCATGCTTTGCCTTTATGGGGGATGCACAGAGTTGTGTATTCGAGATCTGTTGTTATTTTTGTTTTCTTCTTTTTCGCACGTTCCCACTCTGTCTCCCGTCCTGGCTCTGGGCGTAACATCTTCATTAACCTGTCCTGTTCTACACAGTGAAGTCATCACAGGCCCTGCACAGGCCTCGAGAGCAAATCCCACAGACCCTCCCCGTCCAAGGCTGGATGAGGAATCACCGGGGAGAATTAGTTCTCAGTGTTTTCATCACATATAAAATTAGGAACCATTTAATTTTTGTCAAACTTGGCCAAACACCAAATATGTTAAAAAATAATAATAATAATAAAAATCACTTCTCTTAACATTTTGTTGAAAAATTGCTTTCTGACTTGGATTTAATTTAAAAAAAATTGAATGATGAAGGAATTAAAAATTTCTAATGGACTAGTTTAAGGCTCTGCCTTTAAGACTTGACAACTTGGCAAATTTTGTTTTAATCCAAATTATTTGTAAGGAGAGAAAAACATGCTGTTTTCTAGGATCTGATAACATAAGATCTGAAAAAGAATTTTGTGTTGATCTTTTAATGTAACATTACATTGAAAAAATGAAGAAGTCAATTACTTTAAAGAAAAAAAATAATGGTGAACATATAGAGCAATCAATTTTGAGGAACTGATTTAACCCCGGGATGAGGTTTCAGCAACCCCTCTGTGTGTGTCACGGCCAACATTTATATATTACCAATATAAAACAGCATTTTTATATTTTTATAAGAAGTCAGGCAGGACAATACACATATCAGTCTCCAGAAGTGCAATTCACCCTTCCTATTCCTACTACCCATACTTGAGTGACCGCATGTATTCAATAAGGGAAATAAGGGGAAAGAAAGTGTGATGGGCCAAGTTGTGTGTCCCCCTCTAATAAAGACGGGTTGCAGTCCCAACCCTCATTACCTGAGAATATGACTTTATGTGGAAATAAGACCTTTACAGGGGTAAGTGAGTTACATGAGGTCATCAGGGTGGGCTTTCCAATGGGAAATTTGGACAAAGAGACGGACACTCATGCAAGGAGAATACTACACAGACACGAGTGCAGAAGTTGGGGTCAAGACCACACAAATATAATGATTTGCAAGAGAAGGGATGCCAAGGATTAGGAAGGATCAATGAGAACCTCTAAAATCTCAGAGGAGGTGAAGAAAAGTGTGTCCCCTCCAGGTTTTGAAGGCAGCAAGATCCTGCAGACACCTTGACTTGTCAGCCTCCAGCACTATGAGAGAAAACATTTTGTTTTTAAACTACCCAGTGCTCGGTACGTTGTTAGGGAAGACCTGGGAATACAGAGGGTCATGAGACAGTTGGTGATTGCTTGGCAAATTACAGAAGGATTCCTGATCAGACAAGAAAAGGAATTTAAAAGAATGGCTGAGAAAAGTATGCTAACAACATAAGAATTTGCTTCTTTAATTTAAGCTCACGTCAGTAACTACCTCACCCAAGACTTCGTGTGTGAACACTCAGCACTGATCTGATGCTGTAATGTTCAGCTCTTGGAAAAACAGCACCAAGTTAGCCATGCTGTGGCGTTGGTTATGTTCTACACAGAACATCCCAGACTGTGACGGGGCTTCCCACATCAGAGTCACTTAAGATAAGCCTTAAAATTCAGATTTCTAGGGCTCGTCCCAAATCTACTGACTCAGACAAAATCTAAAGGTGAAGCAACTTGTTCTGTTGGATGAGAACGCCTGAGGGTGGGGTGCTCTATTGAATTAGACCTTCTAAAGTCATTTTCACTACTCTCGAATGCCAATTTGGATAATCTTTGTACACAGTGAGTTTGAGAACCACTGTTCTGTGTTTACGTGACTGTTTTCACGTTTCCTTCTGATGGTGGTAAAGTTAAAATTGTGGAGCTAAATGTACACCAATATCCGTTTCTGCAGTATAGGCAAAGCATGATTATTTCAAGGTCATGCAGCGAGAGTGTTTATGCAGTGTGGGAGGAACCTCTTATTCCTTCTCATGAATAACGCAAACTGCAAGGCAAGCAATGGAAACACTAGAAATCATAAGTAAGCAAATCTGTTCCTTAAATGTTCTCCTTTCATAGCCATGTCTAAATCAAGGTACTTCTTTAAAGCTCCTACACATGGAATTTTTTATGCACCTGTGCTTACCACCGCTACCACCACCATAATACCGATTCAGGGCAGAGCCTGAGCTTTTGCTCTTAATGTCTAAAAAAAAATCTATCACATGGCATAGACACATTAAAAGCCCAATAAATTTCTGTTGCCTCATTATAAGGAGAAAAATCTGATACATAAATGCTCTTGGAATAAAATGGGATGATGAGTTGGGCGCTCTGGTGATGGAGATAACATTTTCTTTTTCTGAATTGCAACGTCGATTGGAATGGAGATGAGTCATTGGGTCAATGGTCACATTGTCAATTTGTAGCTCTCTGCCAACACTTTAAAATAACTTTTAAAATGATAACCTGCATTTTATTAGGCAAGATTGATGACTTGGAAGAGAAATCTATAATTGATTACATTCTATTATATAACCAATCTCTATTACTCAGACAAGGGAAAGTACAGTTACAAGTGGATAAATACTGTCTCAGAAATAAAGACAAATTACTGTAAATGCATAGAGGTGAAATTGTGATGTAATGAGCAATGTCTAATCAATTAAGCATATCATTGTAAGCCTGATAAGAAGTCTGGAAAATAATTGTTTGATTTTTTTTCTTTTAACACGCCACATAGTAACAAAATGTTTTAACTTTCACATGGGCAAAATCTTGTGTTCTTAAAATAGTTACCGAACATATTTTGCATTTTTTCTTATGATTAAAAAAAGAAAACATTCAGGAAGGCCCCACAGCTCACCATTTCCAGTGTTTTACATTTAGTTCACCCAAACTACGAGAGTCAGAGCACACACAGGGCTACTAAATGAAGTTTCCGTCCCTTAGCTCCTTTATCTCGCTTTTCATTTGTTCTTTAATCATTCATTCCTTCGACAGACTTTTTTCTTTTTTTAATCTAGGCATTGCTTCAGTTCAACAGAGTTGGGAGTTTGGAATTAGCGAGGGTACATTCAGGAAGGTGGATTTCTATGGCTGCTCTTAACCCACAATTTGAATATAGAACACTGTTTGGCCCGACAAGGAAAACGTGCCTCCAGCCTGCAGCTGGCATGGAACTCAGCAGTAGAAAGGGGGGAGGACGCCTAGGGCGGGGAGAGGAGGGAAATCGAGATGTCTTGGAGGCAGTCCTTGGTCCTCTTTGGTGAAGGGCTAGACTGCTGGTCTCCATAATTACATGTGCTAACACTGAGTGCATCACTGACACTCACATAATGTGCTGATACTAAGTAACTAAACAAATTTTACTTGGTCCTGTGATTCTGGATTGAAGGATAAGAAAAGATACAGTGTGGTATGGTATTTCTGGTTGTCCTCATTTGAATTGTCACAGGTCAGTCCAAAATACCCCTCTCTTTGAAGGTTCCTGGTGCCTTCTAAGCATTTCATTTCAGTCAGTGAGGGAAGGGAGTTGATCAGAGGAGTTATTTGTAGAATCCTGCACAACAGGCCGTGGTCCCCTCCTCACTTCTTACAATGTTGCACACACTATGCCCACATGACTGTTTTATGAGTCTTTTACACCTTAAATTAAACTCAGAATTGGAATATTTCTACTTATTTCTAATTTTAGTTTATGTTATTATCATTATTATTATTTTCAGACAGAGTCTCACTATGTCACCCTCAGTAGAGTGCGGTGGCGTTATAGCTCACAGCAAGTACAAAATCTTGGGCGTAAGGGATTCTCTTGCTTCAGCTCCCAAGCAGCTGGGACTACAGGCACCCTCCAGAATGCCTGGCTATTTTTGTTGTTGTAGTTATCGTTGTTTGGCAGGCCCGGGCTGGGTTCAAACCCCACCAGCACCTGTGCATGTGACCAGCACCCTAGCCACTGAACTACAGGCACCAAGCCAGCTTATGTTACTTTTATGAAAATTTTACTGCTTAGAGTATAAAAGCAGCATCCAATTAGGCACATAAGAAAAAAAAAAAACCCTGATCTGATAAGGGCCTCAATTGTGAGGACTGAGCAGAGCTCATCCCATTGTTCTAGTGCACAGACACCCCACATCCCGAAAAAGAGGGCCATCAAAGGCCAAAACAAAGTGTTCCTTCTTTTTCTTGTTTTGTTTTTTTTTTTTTTTTTGCATTATTCATGCATGGAACAAATATTCCTAGTTTATGGGTCAGGACATTTGGAATGTTTTCTTCTTCTGGCTTCATTGTCATTTGCCTCATAACAGTCTCTGAACCTCTCTTGACTTCCTTTTATTCTATTTGACATGAATAGCAGCCTGGTAGCCTTTGCTCATCAGTCTGTAGGCTGTCAGGCCTGGGAGACATCATCTGAGTCTCACGTTTTGAAGGTGAGGGGCCTACATGTTTTACAACTCTTTATAGAGACAAGGGATATAGATCTTGAATGCAAATCCGATTTTTCTCTTTAGTAAAACTGGAAAACATTTCTTCCACTCAATTTGTTCCCACTGTAATTTTAAGAGTAATTACCTGCCATACACACTATATTTTATTTTTGGCATATGGGCCCTTGACCAGAAGCATTTGGACACTCTCTTATGGTTTGCCCTGTTTAGACAATCCCCTACGTGACTTCTGAGGACTTCAGATTAATCAGGTACGAAGATCCTGGGATCTGTTGGTGCTCAGGAAACAATATTCCAAAGCTCAGCACTTTGACAAGCTGAATGCTTTGACCTGCACAAGCAGCCTTAGAACCACAGTCTGATTTCTCCCGTCCCATCTCTTACCCTCTGGCTCTCCTGAAGCACAGCGAAGAACTGCCTCTGAAGTTTCCCTTATCTGACTAAGGGAAACTCCCCCCAGAGAACCTCCTTCCTAGAATCTATATTGACAAATGAAGATTAAATTGTGGAGGAAAGGAGACTGAAGGTCAGCCCGCCAGGCCACCATGTCCAGACAGGCTTTCCGCCTATTCTTCTGAGGGCTGCTGCTGGGGAGACCTTATCTGTGCAAAAAGACGACCTTTGTTCCCCGTACACTTCCCCCACCCACATTCCCAAAGCTGGTCACCACCAGCCTCTAGGAGCCTTGAAACCCCTATTCCTGTTTTTTTTTTTTTGTTTTTGTTTTTGTTTTTTTTTGTAGCTCAAAATTATTTCTTTGAGTCTCATATTTTGTGATATTCTCATGCAAATGCACATAACAAATTTGTACACCTTTCTCTTGTTTATCTACTACCAAGTTATAACGTTTATTCCAGAGCTCAAACCTTCAGAATGTGAAAGAAAAGATACCTTCAGCCCCATAAATCTTAGACGAGAAGAAACCACAATATTGATTTTATAGTTTTCTTCAGGGATGTTTCCAGTTACTTAAAATGGGGTGCATAAAATGTCTCTGCGCAAAATCATGTTTTACATCTGTTGAGTGTTTGTAAGAGTACATGGTAGCCTTGGAGAATGAATGAACGTTCAGTCAGGGAAAATTGGGGTTGGGAGCTCCTTTATTGAATCTTTACTAAGAACCAGCCACATACTTGACCTGACATGTTTGCACAAGACTTTGAGGTAACTATCTTCACTGTATCTAAAAGATGAGGGAAATAGGACCAACAGAAACTAACCAACTAGGTGGCACTGGTTGTGTCTAAGTTGGTATTTGGATCCAAGAGGGTGAAACACAGACATTACCTTCCATTATAAAGTAGCCATCACTGACGAAATCTGATCAGTTATAATACGGCAGCACGGAAAGTTTTAACATTTCCATGTCTGAATTCTATATGGCAGAGAAAGGGGCAGGTTTGAACCTCAGCACTTGCCATGGACACAGGGAGCCTGGGTGGAGGCTCGTCCTGAGGACCACACCTGGGTGGAGAAGCGACAGCCCCGCATTCGCCAGCATTAAGTTTCCAGTAAATTTCCCTAATGGATCCGATGCAGTATAATTACAAATGA
Source organism: Otolemur garnettii (assembly GCF_000181295.1). Taxonomy (NCBI): domain Eukaryota; kingdom Metazoa; phylum Chordata; class Mammalia; order Primates; family Galagidae; genus Otolemur; species Otolemur garnettii. Next base: position 10,937,630 of record NW_003852429.1, read on the forward strand.
GTGGAGGGTTATAAGCTTCAAACAAAAACAAGCGTGCTTTCAAGGGAGCTCCGTTTGCCCTTGAGTGAGGGCAGCAGGTGGATCGCTCTCATCACGCGGACACCAAGTATGTTTGCTGGCGCCTGAGTAGATTATCACAGGCACCAGGAACACTCTCCTGATTCCGGCTATTTCAAAGCAACAAATTCAAGAGTGTCATTGCTTAGTTGTGTGGGGATCGGTAACTGATGTCATGGACATTTTTGCCTAAAGTGTTGGCATGAGGAAGAGGGAACCTGAAAACCACAGGTTTTGCCTCGTTCACAATGTTCTCAACTATCAACATGATCAGAAGTGAAAGGGGCCGGAGAGGCCACCGAGTCCAGCTTTCTCTTTCACACTTCTAGAAAAAAGGAAATTCTCCTTTCACGACTCGTTTCAACCTTACTGACTCAGTCGTTCTTTTAAAGCTGTATTTTATTTCACTTTTTTAGGCAAGCCAAACCCAAGAAAAATTGCCTAGGGATTTTGCTTTGCTGGAGGAGAACTTCCATTGTAATGAGAAAGAGCTGATTTTATGGGAGGAGATAACATTGGCAAAGAAAATGATAAATAACAGGCCTGTGATCTGGCTTCTGAACTATGGGTGACTTGCTAGGTGTGTTGAATAAATACCCCCTGAGGACAGTCGCTTCCTTCCCTTAAATATGGAAAAATTAATTTCACCTTTTTTCATACCTACTTTCTCTAGCAGACTGATCACATCAGAAAATGCACTTCATTTTTTCCCTTTATTTCTGTGTTCATAGCTCTTGCGAAAGCATTGAACCAGCTGGTTTGGTACATAATTGGAAGTGAATGGTACATAGGGAATGTTTAAAAAAAGTTATCCCCTTCCTCCAGAGGTCGTAGTCATAGAAACCTGCTAATACCTTTAAATAAAATATATCCATTCTTTCAAAGGAAAACTTGAACGCCATCTATAAAAATAAATATTTTATGAGCTAATGTATGTTGGCTTGGAGATAGTTTCTTTTGCCACAGTAATTATTTTACTTTTCCTTTTATACTGGATAAAGAAGTCTTAATTTGATGGTTATCATGGTCCCGCTCAATAGCTAGTAATGGTTCTACCTGCTTCTTTAACTCATCTTTGAAAGGCTTGAGATTAATTTTTACTTATTAGGGTAAAAATGTCACATTCACTATCAGTCAGTATAATCCCTGAATGCTGCGTTAATCAATCACATGTGTCTTATTCATCCATTTCAGTTTGTTGTGGCATCTGCTACTTAGTCAAGAAAGAAAATGTCTATACCTAGACATAGAGAATATGGAATTAAAGAAATTACTCCGTGTTGAGGTCTTGGAGAGAGAGTCCACAACTCCAAGGGCTGCCATTCCCATCACGTGCCATAGGAATGGTTCCCTTAAGGGACATGAGCAGACCCGACAAGGCCATCATGACAGCCTTGGCGAGAAAGTCTCTCTGACGAATCAGCTAAGAAACAATACCATGGACAGTGCAAAGCATGGGTGAACAGCCAGTAGTAACCCCCCGCCCAATTTTTTTTCTTTTCTTTTGGTAATTCAAAAATCAAAGTCCCCCCAAATAGAACACAGAGATATTGACCTAATTCCTACTGGGTGAATGTGCATCCAGGCCTGACTAGAATAGGAGATTTCTCCTTGAGTGTGATGGATAAAGAGGCCGAACTTCTTGAGATAAAAGCTCAGAGATATGGAAGTGTCCACGAAATACAGGAGGATGGGGAGGGAGGGAACGGGGGAGAGAGTGCTGGGAAATGAGAAAGGAAAGGAGCAGCGAGTTTGGCGCTGTGCCTCTGGCCACTGGGCCCCCATCTAGTCATTCAGCTGATGTGGCTCCTGAAGCCTTCCCTGGCTCTGCTCAGAGTCCTCAGCTACAGACTTAAGCCCGATCTCCAGAAAATAATAATGGATATTTGCCCCTCCATTTCCCCAGTGTGCTCCCAGCCTCCTCTCTTGTGCCCCATCCACCTTGCTACCCTCTCATCAGTGACTCCCTGGGCAGCTGCCCAGCCACTCAGCCCAGCTGTCTTCCACCTTGCTTTCCTCACAGGGAGCTGGTGCCAGTTCTCTTCCCTCCTCTTAGTGCCTTCAGCTCCACCTTCGTCTACTGAAACTCACCCACTCCTAGAACCCCACCACAGCAGGCCCCTCCTCCAAAAAGTCTTCTCCACGCCCTTGGCTCAGAAGTCACTCTTCATTTGTTCCTCTCTGCTCTCCGTACACTTAACAACTCCTTCACACCATCCTCTCCTTCCTGCCTTAACTGCGTCACGATCGCCCAGCTCCCTCTGCTATGTGTCTGAGCTTCTTAAAGGCAGAGCTGTGTCTCAATCACGGTTTTAGCATAGGTGAGGCATGTGGTAGCTACATTATAATAAAGTATTGGTAGGGTTTTAAATGCCTAGTCTATGCCAGGCTTCATGAAAAGTCTTTCACAGTGAAATACAGACTTTCTTGGTCTCTTTTTGCAGTAAAGATGGTAAGCTTCAGGGTGGCACCTGTGGCTCAAGGAGTAGTGCGCCCGCCCCATATGCTGGAGGTGGTGGGTTCAAACCTAGCTCCAGCCAAAAACAAAAACAAAAACAAAACAAACAAAAAAAGATTATAAGCTTCAGAATGTAACTTCATAAAATTAAAAAGCTAGTGTCACAACCAGAATCCTAGCACAAGTGTTCTAAAGGCCATCACCCTTCCATGACTTTATCCTGTTTTATTTTACTTTTTTTCTCTGACAAGAGAAAACAAGAGTCAATTAAAGCAGAAAACTGCTAATATTCTCCTAATAGACATTCCTGACCATAGCCACACGAAGCTACATGTGTGAAATCAAGCATAGACTGGTTCCTCAGTGAAGCACCTGTCTGTGCTAGAGCGAGGTGGTGTTTAATTCTGAATAATGAACCTGGGTTATAACAAAATGTTTTATTTATTAAATATTCTCTGTGTTAGAAGGCAGAGAGCTGGACTATTGTCATTTCTTCTAGCTCCTTAATGTGCTGACCTGGTTATCCAGCAGCCAAACAGTAGAAGCTAATTGGCCATCCAAAAATAGGACAGTCCAATGATTCCCAAACTTTCTCAATTCCTAAGCCTCTTACTGCTAGCCTCCAGGCCAAAAAGAATAGATAATAGCTATAATTATTACTTAATTATGTCCAAGCAACTTAGTAAGGGTTAATATCCTAACAACTTAGCAGCCCATCAAAAAAATACAATAATCTTTTTATTTAATTCTTCACTCACCATAATTACCAATGGGATGTGTGCTCCTCCTGGGCACTGCACAGCTTCTTAAACCTTGGACACGGTTCCACCCTCATTTCTTGTTATTCCTTCATCTTTCACGCAGAACCTTGTTTTGATCACATTAATTGCCAAAAACAGCCAGGTCTGCAAAGATGGGACATCAGCACAACGAAGACAGGATGATGTCATGTAAAGGCTACAAACTATTCCAGGCTAGTCATTTACAAAGTGATCAGAGATGTTGAATATTGCTGTGCTTCTTTCAAAAATTTAGAATAGCCTGGAGCATCAACATGAGTTCTCTGTGGCACCCCGGGGTACCTCCGTGCATAGTTTATGAAGCGTGGTTATAATTACAGTACTTACTGTATGCAAATAACTTTATAGTTTTTTCTAAATTCTCAGTTAAGTTGTAAATTCATTTATGAAAGCATGATTAACACAAAGGCCATATAAACCATGAATGTGATCACTAGATACATTTTTAGAAAGTGAACACACCCATACAACTATCAACCAGGTGAGGGTTTTTCATGCCCCATATCTGTCACTGCTCGCCTCCCCTTAAAGTTAAACATTACCCTGACTTCCAACACCATAGATGAGATCCATAAACAGAGAAGCATTGGTTATGCATACAAATGGCCATTTTTGAGTTGCAGTGGGGGTTGCTGCAGGGGGTTGTTTTCTGACTTCCTTTCCCTCCCCCCTCCGCATTGTGAAGCAGCTGTAAAGGCTGAATTAATCCCAAATCGGTCTAAATGTTCAGGTGTAGACGTCTTACCCAAACCTAAACCAGTCACTCCAGGGCATTCCCTACACAGAGAGGCAAATGACCTAAGATGGCCCAATCAGAGAAAAGTCCCAGACATTTCCTCCTTTCTCTTCTTTTATTCTTTTCTTTCTTTTCTCCTTCCTTTTCTTTTTAAAATAACATGACACTCTCTGAGCTGGACAAGACAGCAGATAACCCCAGCAATTTCTGGAAGCAATTTGCAAATGGAAACAGAGCTATGCTCAGGCCGGAGCCAACATCACAGAAGGCAGATTGGCAAAAAGGAAAACAAACAAAAACAAAAACCGTTCCCCAGTATCATCTTAGAACGTGGACTCATGAGTGGACCCACATCAATGTGAACCAGCAAATTCAGGGAAGTCAGTTCGAATTTGGGTTTTCCTTAACTTACATGCTCATTAAATCATAAGATCAGATAAACATCAGCTAACTGGCAGAAGATTCAACAATGGAGAACAGCCCATTTCTCGTGTAGGAAAAAAAACTAGAGTATACTTTTCCCAAAAGGGAAGAAAAAGGAACTCAGATTTCCATTTGAGAGAAAACTCAGCCACGCCAGCTTTTGTGATAATCACTTCGTATTTCTAGGGCTCAGTGATTAGCCCTCCACTCATACTTCTTGCGAAAAAAGGAGATTTAAACATGCTAACAAAAATTGGGGTGACTCTTGATGGTTTGAAATTACTCTGTTTAGTCTAACTTTCCAGTTGCAATAGACAAAACTTCTCTTTTAATAGAGTTGAATTTTCAAGGCAAATTTTTTTTCTGTCCTTATCTTGCTAATGAAGTTTTCCACTTCCTTCTAATCCGTGTAGAATGGAGATATTTGATGTGGCATTTCCTTGACATTTCTATCCTCCTATAATCACACTCTTTAATTGTTTCAGCCTCATCTGCATAGTGGAGCTGACATCTTATCTGAGCTTCTGATTTTAATCATGACTCCATGGAGCCAGAAGTGTCAGTAAACAGCATCCAAAAAACACCGATAGCAAAGACGTTTTTTTGCCAATGCTTTCCAAAAAATAAGGTCATTTGCTGCAGTAAAATTAAAAAAAAAAATGAAGGGATAGGTTTTAAATCAAATACCAAACGGGTTTTCTAAACCTTAAAATAAGATAAATATAACACCAGACTAGGAACGCATCTCTTATATCATGGTACTGCCAGCATTGCATCTGAATTTGTTAGGCATTTGTGGAAAACAATGATAATTCTAGTAAATGTCAGATCTACTTTCAGAGTATCTCTGTCCAAATAAATAAATTACCTCTTATCAGGCCAGCAAGGACTACTGGGAAACCAAAAGCACGGCAGTTGTGCTAACGGATGAAGCTCCCTGGGGAATAATTCGTTCCCCTGGTTCTGCAGAGGCTGGCTCTTCTGTGTCATCAGAACACACCTGTCTCAGAGTGGCAGAGACTTTCCTGGTGAAATGGCTGGTGTGTAGTGGAATTCCAAACAGAGGAATCACAGCAGAGAAACAAAGGCAAAATGGTCAACGGTGTAGTCGTAGGCAAATTTCCAGAGAAGAAAACTTGCCCCATTAAACCCTGCTTTCTTAAAGAGGGAATAAAAAAAGGACACGTCCAGCTGAAGTGTGAGCTCTGTGGCCCAAGCTCCTGCTCAGATCCCCTCTGGGATAATCTCCAGCTGCGTGGCCTTCAACATGATACTTCACTGTTCAGTCTTCCAGTTTTCTCAAGTATAAAAAGTTAGGGCCCTAATTAGGACCTGTTTCCTGGGTGTAGTTGTGAACATTCTGCATTAACTAACTTAACATTTATAAAGTGCTTTGAACAATATTAAGTATTAAACATGAAGATGATAAATAAATAAATAGGACCGACATTTATTGTAGCTGTTTAGTGCCATTACATCCATTTTAATTGTTCCCAGAAAGGGTAAAGAAATGGATGTTTTACTTTTATAAATATCACTTAATTTCCCTGAACAACCTTCACGAGAGAGTACCATTATCAGCATTTTACAGAAGGGAGCACTGGGAACAGAGAGTTTCCGTAACTCCCCCCTCCATCCCCGATGGCACACTTTGTGTGGAGGGCCCTATTCCTCCCTTCCTTTGTGTGGTATACGCATTTGTCTGTTTCCCCATTGTACAGCCTTCTATCTAGGAGCTGGAACAGGATGGTACAAGGCTGTTGTTGCAGCAGAAAGGTGATTTGAAGAATGAAACCCATAAGGCAAGTAGTGAGCAGGCTGGCAGCAGAGGGGACGGCCTCTCGCATTTCTATCATTACAGTCAAGTTGGCCATCCCCAAGGAAAAACTAGGAAAGAAGCTTTACGTAGAACTGATTACCGAGGAGAAGAAGATGACAGGGAGAAAACTAGAAACCTGGGCACGAGGTAGATGTTCACTTTGACAACATGGCGACAAGCAAAGGGCAGCGTAGAACCACAGGAGGCACCAGAAATGCAGAAATGTCCAGAAGCCATGGAAAATGTCAGTCGACTTTAATCATTTGGTGCAAGGAAAACAGCTCCCACTGTCGGTAGCAAGGCAGCCAATGCCATTTAAAGGACTTTGTGCCACCTAAAAGTGGTAAGACTCACGGAGTTACTGTTACTATTCATAGACAATAAAAGGATTAATTATCTGCAAGGAATGTCACCTCATGACTTCTGGCATTCCATCTGCTCATGGATAAAGCACCCTGTTACTTCATAAACAGATAAATATGTCATGAAGTCTAATTTAATTAAGTAAAATTGCAAAAATACAAGGTAGTTTTCCTAATAATTTAAGGTACCTAAATATGAAATATGGAGCGAATAAGGCTGGTATACCTATTCTGACTTGCATTCACAGATTTAGTGGTTAATTTTATAATATAATATTTTTCATTAGAAAAAAAAGGTGCAAAACAAGGCTAGGATGGACTCCAAGGTTTTTGATTGCAGGAGTGTGTCGAAATGTGTCTACATACATGAGAATGTAAAAGACGTCCATTGTAAATGGAAAAAGCAACCAAATTTAAACTAGGGCATCATAATGATTTTAATAAACTCCTATTGGAAAGCAGTTGATAAGGAAAGAATCTCAGTGCGTGGATTTACATTTGATTTGTTAAAAAAATTTCACAGAGCCTTTGAAGAGATGGCTAACTTCTCAGAAATATCTCTGATGGACTCCAAAGTATTCGAACATTATTATTGCAATGGATCAAGAGATCTTCTATAGGAAACACCCCTCTCCTCAGGATATGCCCAAAGCCGTCAGGGAGAGTTACAACATTAATGCACAATCCCTAATGTCCCATCTAAGTTTCACAGTGGGGGCAGAAGACAGAAGGAGAGGGATCTACAAAGATGTTTTCGAAACAAACCCGTCCAGCACAAGTGCTAGGTTCTGAATGCTGTGCTCACTCAGGATTCACATGTTGAAGGCTAATCCCTGGTGTGATGGTAGAAGGAGGCGGAGCTCCTGGAAGGAGATTAGATCAGGAGAGTAGAACCCTCATAAAGGGACTAGTGCCCTTAGGAAAGAGGTGCCGGAGCTGCCAGGCCCCCTTCACCATGTGAGGACACAGTGAGAAGATGCCATCTACAAACCCAGAAATAGGGCCTCGCCAGTAACGGAGACTACAGGTACCTTGATTTTGAACTTCTCGGCCTCCATAATGGTGAGAAGTAAATTTCTCTTATTTATCAGTTAGCCGATCTGCAGTACTTGGTGTGGCAGCCCAAATGGAGCAACAGAACACATGGCAGAGACTGAAAATGCACATTGGGCCTGGCCAACACCCTGGGAAAGCAAATCAGCTCTGTACGAAAACCGGAGGAGAGAAGGTTGCCATAATGACACAAGTAACTCAACATTATAGTAGGGTGCAGAAAATATAGACTATTCCCAAGCTTAGTTCAAATTAGGGTCTTAGCAGAATCTGTTGAAGATTAGGAAGTCTCCTCAAAAGAAAAATATGCCCTCAGACCTTCAGCCAAACAGTAGTTCAAAAGAGCAGAAATGGAACAAACTACCCCCTGCATTAGGCACAGTAAGAGGGACACTAGTGACAGGCAGCAGGCCCCCTGAAGGAGCCTCACCTGAGTTCACAGACGTAGCTACCATGGCCATTGCTTTCTTTTCTTTCCTTTTTTTTTAACTTTACTATTTATTTATTTGTTTGTTTGTTTACTTATTATTTTTCTTTTTATTAAATAAAACATAGATCATGGCCATTTCTATTTCTTATTTTTGGGGAGCTCAAGGGACATAAGGATGATTGGGGGAGACAGTGTGGACTCCAGTCTGGAAGAGCCTTGGTGGTGTCCTGGGTAGTCACAGAGAGAAAAATGGGTGGGAGCCACTGAATTCCTCTAATTTTACCAGTTAGAGTTGATTGTAAAATGTGGCATTCACAGAGAACCCTTTTGGGAAGTGTCACTGGTAATAATTATGGTGGAAGAAGAGGTATAAAAAAATTGGACTAAATCTTCTCATTCCAGTGCTGGCTTGATGTAGTTTTGTTCCTTCTCTGTCTCCGAACATATCAAATACACACTTCTAATTAATACATGGCTTTAAATTATGTTTTTCCATTTTACACAGCAGGTTTACATCTAAAAGTATCTTACTGTTTTCAAAAATGCATTCTCAAAATGTGAAGGGTTGGCACTAGGAAACGCTTTTAAACATGGGCCACAGTGTAAGACAGAATTATGAAAGAGAACTTTTAGCAGAGCTTTGAGTACTGAAATACTCTGGAATAAAGGTGTATCCATCCTGCCATGTTGAATGAAAAGACGGCATGTTTTGATGGCTGTGTAACATGTAGAATATTCTCTATGAGATAGATCGCAACAAATCATGCATTATCTGAAAAAGTACGTATCTGCACATGTCTAAATATGTTTGGAAGCTAGAAACACTGGATCTCAAAAGAGATTACGAAATTGGGTTATAAAGAGAAAAAGTCCTATTTTCCTTTAGCTTAAAAACTCTGTGAATATAGTTGACTTCTCTGTCCTGGAGAAGAGAAAGAAAAACTAGATAAAATAAAACCTGATATAAATAGCCTATCTTCCATAAACACAAAGAGGACTCTTTATCTACTCTAAAAGCTCTGAGTAATTTTACTCAGGTCAAGATTCTAGCAAGCAGATGGAAGAAACCAGAGAGAACATTTTCCTGAACAAATTTACTTAAGAGATAAGACTTACCTGATAAGCTTGGATACAATGATGATATACAGAAACTTCTCTATGCATGAACTTTCTACTTAAAAATTCTCATGGATACAATCTACCCAGATGCTCAAACAAAAGCGTCTCAATTGATCACTGCCAACAGTTGATATCAATGGCTGTGTATTGTCTCTTTGGAGTTATAAATAAATGAACTGGTAAAGAGGCTTTCAGAATTAAATTGTTCGGATATAAATAAACTTTGGTGAAGCTACTTATTACACAGAATTATTTGTACCCTTAGATCTCTCCAAAGCAGCACTCAGTATTCCTGACAAATCATTTGGTTTCCTGAGAAAGAAATCAACTTATAGTATAAGGGTTGATCTTTATATCTGAGTTATACAGGGTTCCACTAAATAGTGTACTGTTTTTGGGACATATTCCACTTTTTTACTGTCGTAATATTTCTCATACTGTACAATTGAAATTCAAGTCTTTGGCCAGTTCTCAAACACTAATTGAATGCACATTTCAAATACTTGAAGTTTGTATGATCTTCATTAGGAATAGAAATAATAAGTAGCAAATCCAAATACAAAAAAGAATACACTTTAATAGCTTTAATTATTATCCTTGAATCTACCTACTAACATAAAAATAGCAGGCCAGTTAACTGCATTTTATGTGGGTAATTCACATTCTGGGGTGAGAGCCCGTAGCCTTGGGGCCACATGTGGCCTTCTGGATCCTTGAAAGCAGCCTTTGACTAAACCCAAATTTTATGGAACAAATCCTTTTAATAAAGGGATTTGTTCTGTGAAGTTCAGATTCAGTCAAGAAACCACACTTGGGAATCTGGAGGGAGACATGTGGCCGTGAGGCTGCAGGTTCCACATCTGATGCGGAGGCAGCAATGATAACACGAGCATTTCACAAAACTCAAACCCAGACCACCTGTGCCACATCCACAAAGAACTACTTCAACAGCTGGCCTCACTGCCTGAGAAGAGCTTGGGGGCATGTGGCCACTCAGGCCAGGACGTTGCCTGGTGATCTGAGATCACTGCTTGGTCACAGTTTTTCATCTATAATGTGGATTCTGAGAGATCTAAATTCAAAACCTAGACTGTCCACTTACTATTCCCATGAACTCAAACCCATTGCTCATCTTTTCTTTCAGCCTGTTTACCCATCCATCTAAGACAGATAAATATGATGCTTCTTGCCGTTGCTATAGGGATTAACCACAGTACTGAGTGTAACAGGTCCCCAAACTGTGACTGAGTTTCACATTGATTCCAGAAGGGGCCGGGTAAATAAATGCCCAGACTAGCATCATTGTGCTTTCCAGGTCTGCATCTCCCCCATAAGTAATTCAAAACTGAAATAAGGAAATAGTCACTGCGTCTATAAGCCACGTTAATGCTCATATATTTTCTAACCCTGAGCATGAATTCAATCTACCAGTCATTGGAATCCTGACATTAAAAAGTGTTATTAATAGATAAATTAAGTTTAGGAGAAACTCTCAGAGTGTCCCAAAGATTACTGTGCACAGGAAAATTAACAAATACCTATTATATTTTATATTATGTTGTATGATTTGTATATTTGCATAGTAACATGTAGAGAAATATTTTGTGAAATTTCTAATGAGTATTTTGTAAATAAAACATTTTCCCATTTTCCCTACATACATAGGGATGGTGACCTTTGGGACACCCTATATATTTTTCTAACATTCATTTCCAACTGCAATTTTTAAAAGTATTTGAATAAGCGATATATTCATGTGTAGTATCCAAACTTGTTTCTTTTCTGCCACACGTTGGAAAAAGAAGAGCTGTCTTGGGCCACACGTTAGATAAACAAACACTAAGGAAAGCTAATTAGCAAAAAGGAAAAAAAAGTCTTGTATGATATCCCTACCTGACACCCCAGATAAGCAGAACAGTCCTGATAATCCGCGTGTGCCCGTGCACTGAGGGTTGGACACCTCTGAACCCAGTGTTAACCAGTGTCATTTTTTAAGTCCATCAAAATCACTACCTCCTATAAAATGCAAGACTCTCATTAATAGGGGGACGATTTTAGGAAGCAGACAGGATCTGTATTCCCTAAATATACATACATGATTTGAAAAACAAATAATGACAACTAAATTGAGTTGAAAACAGGAGCTCATAAATTTATTTTAAAAAATAGTATTTTGGAAGAAATAGGCCTGAGTTATGAAAATATTATAGTTATATGCAAGCAGCATGGTAGAATTTGGATTATCAATAACAAAAAATCCAAAATTATTCTTTTTTTTTTCTTTTTATTTGAGACAGAGTCTTACTATGTCATCCTTGGTAGATGTTGTGATGTCACAGCTCACAGGAACCTCAAACTCTTGGGCTTAAACAATTCTCTTGCCTCAGCCTCCCAAGTAGCTGGGACTACAGGCACCCACCACAAAGTCCAGCTATTTTTTGGTTGCAGTTGTTTAGCTGGCCCAGGCCAGGTTCGAACCCACCACCCTCAGGGTATGTGGCTAGCGCTGTAAATACTGTGCTACAGGTGGCAAGCTGTATTCTTAAAAGTCTAAATTTTTGTAAGACTTATCAGGCTACACTCTGGGATTTTATAAGAGTAGGAGAGACAAGACCATAAAATGTGAAAAAAACAACTATATCAATGAGCCATATCATTAATAGTAGTCATGAGTGTACCAAGATCCTGTCCTGAATTCAGTCTTTGACACATAAACAAAAAATCATATCAAAAACTTATTTTTTGATATAACTGAGAAAACTGTTTTTCACATCCTGTATAACAGACCAGCAGACCACTCTTACTACCTTCTAAAAGGCATTTAAACCTTCAAAGAAGCTCAAGGTATGGACAGAGTTCCCAGTCTACTAGCAGTTTCTAAGTTAATTTAATTAAATAAACTGATGAAATCCCATATGTGCACGTGATCTCTATTTAGAGAAGAGTTTCACGTATATGTGTTTTGTTTTTAAAGAACACATTATATTATCATGCTAAATAACTCCCAAATATAAAAAAATTACACACATATTAAAATGTCCCATGGACCATGTGTTAAGAGATAATAGCATTCCTAAAGGGCAGAAAAATCCCATTATTTCACTATCTTGCTGTGTTTCACTGAATCATCGGCATTAATCATAGATGACATATTCCTAATGCATTAGTACTGTCCTTCATGGTGTGAAAACATCTACCAAGGAAATAGCTTTCACTTTGTTGAAAAAAAAATCCATCGTTCCGATAAGGCAATCTGAAAATATGCATTTTTCATCTTTATTTCTGGCTCTTTTTGCAGTTGTAAATGACATCTTGTAAAATGCTACGCACAGATTTTTGAAGAGTCATTATTATTCAGTTGACAATAAAAATTACTCAAAATACACGCTGAAGGACTTTGATGTAGCTTAAATATTTAAAAGTTGAATCAAATTATCTGTCAGTTTCCCATTTTTACAAAAATTTCTCAAAATAGCTACTTGTTGGGCTCTGCCATCCTCACCATTCCTATCAGTTCTTTGTGGGTTCAGAAGACACCCAGCTGCTCCTTAAGTTCAGGATATACAACCGTGATTCTTAATGGCTGATCTATGTGTGTGCAGAAGATAGAACAAAATTTAATTTTGAGGTTAGGAAATTAATTTTGTTTGGAGGAAAAAGAAAACTCAAATCCAAGGTGATATTTAGGATTCTTGTTTGTTTTGATGTCAATTTAGACTGAGAATAAGGTCTGTTATAAGATTACCATTACCCAGGGAAAGTACAATTATCATTAAACATTGTTCATATTTTCTAACTTTGCGTAAAGATTTTTCCATGAGACCAGCAGTTCACGAGTTTTGTGTGCTTCTTTTTCCTGGAAAAGAAGAAATGCTGTTTGGTTTTCTGCTGCTCCCTTCTGCTTCTTGGCAGCACCTGCTGAAGAGCCCTGAGCAAGAGCGTTCTCATTTTTTATCGAACCTACAGCAGTCTGACACTGGAATCGTTCAGATCTTTCCATGAACATTCTAAGTCAGTGTCTCTCAAGCTGTACCCCCTTAGAATACGAGGAAAAAAGAGTGCTCTGGGTCAAATAAGAAAGGGAAACGACGAGTTGAACAAAGTTAAATCGGTCCTGTTGTTGCTGTTCTTATTGCTGCTGGTTTTTGTTTTTCTTTGAACTTTTGAAAGACTTGAAAGATACTTTCCTAAGGACAGGCCTAGCTCACAGCTCAGAGGCAAGTAGTGTCTTAGAGAACTTTCAGAAAACACCCCACGTATCCATCTGCACAAAATCTCCTTTGAAACTCTCACGGACACATGAGTAGACATGTCAAAATCTTGTCTGACACTGAACTCTTGATTAGACCTTCTCCAAAACCCATCCCTGTTTAAACCGTCCCCTTTTCATGAGATGCCAAGTCCAACTTTCCAGCTTCTCAGATCCACCATCTTATAGATACTCTCGTCTCTCTCTTCCCCTCCCTGTCTGTCATGAAATTCTGTCAGCTTTGTCTCCTCTATGGTCACTTCTTAATTCATGCCATGATCTTGTCTGGCCTAGAGTATTGTGTACATCCCTAACTGTTGGCCCTGATTCTCCCCCTGTCCCCTCCAGTCTAATCTTCTCATAGTATATCTTCTCATTCTCAAAACATCATTCAGATTACATAACTCTTCTATTAAAAATCCTCCAATGCTTTCCCATTCCACTCGAGGTAAAAATAGTACATTCTTACCGTGACCACGACCATGCATTGCTCTCCTGTCTAAACTCCTCTCCCGACACTGCCCCCAGCACCCTGGCCTCTCTTTCTTGCTCAAGCCAGGACGTGGCTCCTGCCCCAGCAGAGTCTGCCTCTGCTGGGGACTCTCCTTCCCAGGGTATCTGTGTCTCTTTGCCCCCTTAGTTCCTTCAAGTTGCTGCTCAAATATCACCTTTCAGAGACAATTCCTGACCATTGTAGGTTGAAAAGGTTTTGTTTCATCACTCGCTTCCCTTATTTATTCCTAAATTATTTTCATAGCAAGTTTTAACACTTAATTTTTCACATTTATCTTTTTACTAGTTTGTTTTCATTTCATTCTATTAGCTCCATGACTGTAGACTTTCACCTCCTTTTGTCTCCTACAAAAACAAAACTCCTCAGTACCTAGAGCAGTGCTTTATATGGGGGTACTCAGTAAAGACTGGCTGAACTAACCAATGTGAAGAGAATACTTACCATATTTTTTCTAAGAAGTCTTTTTTTCTACCAGTATTCACAAGGCAAATTCACAGTCCCCTGAGTCATTGGTCAAGTGCTTCTCTTCCTCCCCTTTTGCATAAAGTCATAAGCACCAGAGAGCATTTTGTCATGGTCCTTGGATATATTTCCAGAGTCTACAGGTGATTATGCCTCGTTTGTGACATTTTGAGTGAATAGCTATGATGTATTTTCACTCTCACTCTAGAACCATAAGCGAAATGCATAGAAAAGCAATATTTCTTGAACGAGAATTAATAAGTAATCTCTTAGAGATACTTAAATTTAAATGGGAAAATATAACAATTTAGATGTATGAAAGTGAGACAGTCCCTGAGGTAGTAGAAAGACAAATGAATCAGAGTCTTAGATAGTTGAGGCAGACATGGGAGCATATGGCAATCAAATCAGCAGAAATTAGTTGTGGTGTAAATGAACAAAGTCAGAGGAAAGTACAATTGTTAAGGGAGGTCCACGGCCAGGGGAGTGGAAGTGGAGTCAACCAGCGGGAGGGCAAGCTGATGGCTGGTCAGTCAAGAGAGCTCAGAAAGAAGATTGAGGAGGGGGAGACTGGCCAGTACCTTGGACAGCGTTAAAAGAGCAACGTTTTCTGGTAAGTTCAACTCAATACAAATAAATGTTTTTACTCCCAGAGAGACAATTTATATCTAGAGACTTCAGATAAGAAGTCTGAGATAAAAACAGCATTGCTTTTAAAAATCTAGGTGTTATCACACTGGATCTGACTCCCAGATGTCAGGCAAAGCCTGAATTTTCACTGAGAGCTTGAGAAATGCCTCTCAGATGACTGTTATGGGTCTTGTTCTGTCCTTCAAGCTACACTACAGTGATATAATGAGAACCACTGATCATTGTTTACTTCACTGAAGACATACTTTTTCAAGATAACTATATATGCCTGAGACAATTAATTGAGTTTAAAATAAGTAATTTATTGTCCTCTCTTTTTGGGATGTATTGTTATTTGTAAATTTTTCTTTATTAAATGTATATACAGCTAAAATTTTAATCTATAATCACTAAAAGCTCCAATTCACAAATAAATTTGTCAACTGTATTTTTATATCTTTTAATTTTATTTCTTACGTACAAAACAATTATCCATGAGTTTTCACTTTTCTGAGAGATTATCGAGAATTCTGTGTTGATTTTAAAGAAGGATAGTGTACATTTTGTTTTCCTACATCACGTTTTCTACCACCTTGTGAATACTGAATTATTCTCAGTCAGTCTTGCAGGGGTTATCTCCTAAATCCATTAGACAGGGATAATTAACTGACTGATAAAATTCTACCACTATTCTTTTTTTTTTAATTAAATCAAAGCTGTGTCCATTAACACAATTATGGGGTACAATGTGCCAGTTTTATATATAATTTGAAATACTTTCATCAAACTGGTTAACATAGCCTTCACCTCAGTTTCTTAGTTATTGTGTTAAGACATTTATATTGTACACTTAGTAGATTTAACATATACCTTGTCACTGTTCTTATCTTTTTATTATTTCAGAATATGATTGGTGTACAAACATTTTGGTTACATAAACTGCTTTTGTACAATTTGAGTCAAAGTTGTAAGTGTGCCTATAAGTGTTATTTTAATAAATGCCTACAACTATTACATGTCCATAATTAAAAACGTTAAAAATTAAAATTAAAAAATGGAGGAAAATAAATAAATAAATAAATCTTTCATGGACCATGCCACATAGGCATATTTATAAATCTGTATATATAAATATATAACTATCGGTTTGACAGTTACAGATACAATTAGGTTTATATATTTAGTAACATATTTTAATCAGTAAACATGTGTTAGTGTTAAACTGCTTGGTAAACAGAAAAGTAAACCTTCTGATTATTTTCATGATTACATTTACAGGGCTTTAACTAAGTTCTCTAGTATGGCATCTCCTGTAGGACTTAATGAGATCTCTCACTGCACCTATTGTTTTTAATGCTTTTGGATGTTATCCTGAAGTTATTTCACTGAGAACTTCTAATTACCAATTCTTGCCAAATTCTCTGTATTAGTCATTGCAAACACAAGCCAAATTTATTATAAGATTAATAAATTACCCCTAAGAGATCTCTGCCTTACAGTTTCTCATTATATTTTTGTTGACTTTTTATTTGAGATTAACTTTTGAAAATCATATGAGCTACATTGCTCATAGAATGAGCTAAATCTCAGAACACAGACAAGAAACACAAAGTAATCTATGTTCATATTTCACGAATGGTGGTCTCACTCAGAATAGGGCTGGCAAACACACATGGCCGGTGCTGTGACACCCTGCCTCAAACAGCAAGCACTAACCTTCCTGGCCTCCCAGCCCTTCACATGGGACCATAGGCAGCCACTAATGATATACTGGATTGGTTCTCACAAAAGGTCCATTCTCTTTGCTATCCCTGAACTAGAACCTCTAGTCAGGGCTTGGCAGTACAGGAGTATGTGGTTAGAAAGGGCACAATTTTCAACAATTTTAAGTAGTATAACATGGTGGTTATCAAAACTCTCTTATATGTTCACTCCATTTTGGATCTAATGAAATGGACAATTCTACCAATGCCTAATTCTATATTAACAGCTCTCTCCACTGACCACCTCAAAGTTATTTGGCTTAAGGAAGAATTTCCCTTATGAGCCCCAAAGATGCCCATCTTTGGCTGTGCCTCAGTGCAGGGCTCTGTGGTGATCCGTGCACAAGTGTGACTTCAACCACTGGAGTGGTAGAAGTGAGAGAGGAATAACATCACAGATTAACTGTACGTAAGTTTATAACCAGGCAATGATGAAAGTCAATACCAAATTTAGCCAATAGTATAATAAGGTGACCTTATTATATTATTCTTCCCGTCTCAGTTTTTCACATGTAGCAGAAGATAATAAAAACCATTCCTCATAATTGTTATGATAGTCAAGAAAGGTAAATCAAGTAAGCTTAGCAGAGCACCTAACACAGTTGAATCTGAATTTAAGCAAAAAGAAATAATACCAATGTATTCTTATTAACACTCATATACTTCTTTGATCCTGCAATTGCAAAAATTTGTTTTTCATATTTCACAGAAAATTAAGATCTCATGTATTCCATATGTACTTCAAATATACCTTTGTTAAGACATAAAATTCATATCCCATATAATTCACTCATGTAAAATATATCATTCAATGATTTGTTAGTATGTTAACAGAACTATATAATAATCACCACCAAATACTTAATAGTCTCCTGAATTTCTTTACAATATCACCAAAGGCTGTTCCCCTCAAAAGGAAACAATTTGACAAGATCACAATTTAAAACTTCTGTAACTGAAATGGCACTGGAGTTTTAAAAGAATTTCAAATTTAGTGGGATTATTCTGAGGGTGAGGAAACTACAGAAACCCAATAACCAACTGAAATGTGTGACCTTTGCTTCCTGGATCAAAAACAGAAAAGTTACAGACTTTACAGTTTCCAGTCTGACACTAAAGAGCTTCAAAGTCTTCACGGCCATACCCATAAACAAGAAAATGCTGAACAAACTGAAAATGGACAACACTGCTTAGATCCATCATAGAATTGAGATCATAGGAGCAACTTCTGCTAAAACCGTAGAGATGGATAGGTTAAAAAAAAGAATCACAGCTTGCTGGAGCAAAAACCCAACCGAATGCTGCAGATGAGGCCAGTACCAGTAGGAACACTGTGGCAGAAAAATACTGGGGGAAGATGTAGCAAAGAAAATTTATAAAAATTATTTTTTAAGTTTAGAAAATCTGACTACAGGCTATATGTCAGAAGAGATCACAGAATTCTTTCTTTCATTTCTTACATGTAATAATGGTAAATGTTTACATGGGAATAAAAGCTCATTTCAAGAATATGCATCATAAAGTATTTAGGAATAAAATGTCAGGATATCTGAAACTTTTTCTCAAACGATTTACCCTGAGTGTGCTTATGTACAATGAAGAGAAAAAGTAAACAGAACAAAAATTCCAGCAATTGTTGGGGCTAGATGATTGCTACATGGTGCTTAGCGCCTGGTTCCATTAACTTTCCTGTATATTCAAAAAATAGTAAAATAAAATGCTGGAAAATGAATGAATGGATTAACGTATGTCAATTTACATATCCTTTATTTGTTCTAGATTAGGTTTTATAGCAAAAATCATGATTAAAATCTATATTTTAACTTTTAAGGTGTCCTCTGGAGGGCCAATGAACTTGAGATATCTTTTCATTAAACTTTCAAGGATGAGCTCTTTTGTGTGTCACTCTGCTGTTGACATTTACTCCAATTCCCAGAATGCCATTATAGTTTGGTTTTGGCCACCAGCAACTATCTGAATATCAGCTGTGATCATTATAGCTGGTCATTTAAAAGCATAAATCACAAATCATACAATTTTTATTTTACTTCTTACGTAATATAATTGTGTAATGAGAAACAATCTGAAGGTTATAGGCAGTTCAGGAAATAAAATTAGTAGCATGTGAAATTAAAAATGAGTTAATGAACACATTTTGCTAAATCTATAATTATATCTCATACTATTTCTTATTAAAAAACCAAGAGTTCTAAGTCAATTTCCCATTATTTGAAATATGCATGACATTCAATAGTATATTCACAACATGATTAAATAAACTGTTATAAAACCATCATAAATTGTGTTATGATATTAGACATTACACATTAACATATGGCTAATAAAACTAGAAGGCCATTAAGAACACCTATTTTTCTACTTTAAATTTTTTTGTACTGATAATCACAAAATAAAAAGTAATTATAGCAATTTGAATAGAACATCTTGTTAAAGTAAAGATCATAATGTCTGTTATCAACTGTATTGTAAATGGTCATAAAAACATCTGAAGGGCAGTAATTTTTTAAAAGTTCACTGAAAATGTCATTTAGCTTTTTTGCTTTTGCATTATCCTTGGAAAGAATTATATTTGCGTGTGTGTTTTGTGTGTTTGCTACTCAGTATAAGATTGATACGTGAGTTGATTGGTTTAATGTAACCACGTCAGATTGTATAAAAAAAAATCAGCACATTGTACCCCACATATGCACGAATGTATTCATGATCTATGTACAGTTGATTTAATAAAATGAAAAAAAAGCTTGATACATGAGAAATTTTTCTAAATAGCATAGCCCTTAAACCAAAAAGAATCATGATTTCAAAGAAAGAAAAGTTCTCAGCTACAACAAATTCAAAGACATGAATGTAGTGTCCTTCAAGATGAAGAAAATAATGGTCTTCCACTTTGGTGGAACAGAGGTGTAGCAGTGAGTCAATACCCTGCTTAGGAGGACCTAATTCGCATGTTATATTACAAGACCATGCTAATTTCCAATACTCCCTGGAATTCAATTTTATAAGTACTTATGTGTATCATGTCTCCATTATTGGAGTGATATGAAAATGACTAAAGTCAGTATTCCACTTTGAAACAGATCAGATTCTACAGGGGGAAAACAAATAAGGTAATGTTGCAAATAACACGTACACGTCAACAAATAAGTTAACGTAACACAAGGCTCAGTACTAAATACAAACAAGTAAAACGAATTTGCTGCAATAGAATAGAAAAAAGCAGCCCTCGGGGAGCCCAGGTGGACAAGCTGGTGTTTGACTTGGGCCCTGAAGTGTGAAAAAACTTTTTAAACCACTTTAGGCAGAGGAAGCATTTCTGGGGTTTTGACATGGTACAAATTACAGGGTACCTGGGAAATAAGAGTGAAAAGGGGATTTGGGGCAGATCATGGAGGACCACGATTTTCAAACTGTCCTGAGCCCCATGTCAGTGCAGAAACTTCCTGAGAAGCTCCTGAGAAGGGTTGGGACTAATGCCTATGTTTTTTTGGAATCAGACTTTAGTAAAAAAATAGGTGATTTTGAGATTGACGTGAGGGAGACAAGATAAGGGCTGTTAGAATAATTCAGGTGAAGGCTGAGGAGGAGAAAAAGAGCAAATGTAGCCACAGGAACATTCAGGAGATACGATCAACAAGTCTGATTAGATTGTGGGGGTGGATAAAGAAAAAGTTGAGATCAAAGATAGATCGGGCTTCTGGCATGGCTGAAATGCTGCCCTGGACATGGAAAGGACCACATCTGGGAATAAAGCGCTGAGCTTTAGGAATTCATGTAGGAGCTGAATTCCTTGGCAATCTGCTTGTCAAGTAGGTTAGGAAGTGACGGTCAGTGGACAAAAGGCAGGTCTGACTCTCCAAGGACCTGTCACCTCTCAGCTTTCCCTCGTGACAAAGGGAAGTTGATTTACAAAATACTATCACACAAAACTAATTTATTAGGGAGCAGCACGAACCAGCAGAGCCCACTGGTATCCTGATTAAGAAACAAGAGCAGGGAGGGACTTTTCTGATGCCTGGCAGATTCCTGCCTCAAGGTCTTTGTATGGTGGCTGGCTCTGCTGAGGACACCACTGGCTCTGAGCACGGCTCACGCCCCAGCTGCCTGCAGACGCCCTGTGATGAGAAGGGCTTCTGAGGCTGGCTGAGCAGCCCAGGCTCTCTCACCCAGGCACTGGGCACTCTCCTCCTGCTCAGCTTCACAGCCCTTCCCAGCAGCTCTTGCCACTGGGCCTGATTCCATAAAGTACTCGACGTGCATGTATTTAATCTTAGTTTATGGTCTATCTTCTCTAGGAGGAAAAAATTATTCTATGAGAGCAGGGCCTTTGCTCTTCCTACGGCTGTGCTCTCAGTCCTAGAACAGTGCCCACCATACAGTGGGTCCTAAATTAAAATCAAACGAGTGGACGCTGCTTTTATGTTGAACATGAGTCTATCAGACATGCCAATTTCCTGAGATCTCAAGCTGATTCACTCCACCACATGTAACTCTCAATAATAAGGCAACTGTGTTCTTTCTTATTGACTAAATTTCAACCAAATAATTAATACGAGGTTCATGGAGACAGCTGATTTTACAGTTTCTTGGCATTATAGCAATGGCTTTTAAACCCAAACATGCATCAGAATCACTTTTTCAAGCAGACTGCTGGACCCCAGACTAGAGGTTTTAATTAGGATCTGGGATGGGTCCAGAGCTTTACCTCTCACAAGCTCCCAAGTGATGCTGCACTTTGAGAACCACTGCATTCCTGGCTAGACCACATCTACTGCACAGGCACGGGAGGAGCCTACGGAGTTAGGGGTCCGGGAACCTAACATTTCAGTATTTTGGTGATGGAAGAGTTGGCTCCAAAGGGCCTCCTCTGTGCACAAGGCTTGCAGTTTTCTAGCCTGTTTTGTTCTTAAGTTTTCTTCCTTACTTCTATTGAAAACTTCTGAAATATAAATTGTATTGTGCATAGTTAAGGCATACAGCATCACGTTCTGGGATACCCACACAGAAGAAAACAATTGCTAGAGTGAAGTGGATTAATATATCCATCCTCTCACATAATTGTTCTTTTTTGTGGGTGTGGCAAGAGCTGCTGAAATCCACTCATTTAGCAAAAATTCTGAATATAACCTACTTTAAAAATACCTGGAACTCTTTTGATCTGATAATTGGGTTGCAAAATTGCACTGTATTTTATTCATTTTCATTACACTTCTCAAAAAAAAAAAAAAACTAAATTCACATTAAAAGAGCATTGAAGCCATAATAGAAAATAAAAAAAAGAAAATGATATCCTTGGAAGGAGAATGCACCAGCATATGACTTCTCTTAATAGTTACTCTCAAGACACCACGAGGACAGCATTGAAGAATGCTAGAACATTTCTTGGTGCAATTATGCAGTATAAAGCCCTGGGGCTTTCCTCTTTAATGTTATCTCTGGGGCCCTTTTTGAATTATCACCTAAGATTATACAAATTTTAATGATTAAAGATAGATATAAATAGAGGGATCATAGTATTGATCACACAAAGCAGAACGCCTTTGGGAGAGGAGATGCGATTTATTCATTACTACTATCATGAAGGACTATTGGGGGGGTTGGTCATGGAGACAGCTGATTTGACAGTTTCTTGGCATCCTAGATATGCTAGAAAATCACATTATATTAAAACTATCAGATCTTGATAGTTTGTTCATTGTTTATTGATCAGTTTGTGTTTTGTTAATCTGAAGAATTTCTGAAATTTATCTGTAGTTGCCAGGCAAGACCCTTAGAAAGCCTTTCTGTCCACCCTTCCACACTGAAAACCCAACATATACACATAGGTTGGAGGCCCGCATTGGTGTATGCACAGAATCACAGTAAAACACAAAGAATTTTGTGAGTGGCAAAACCATAGTTTATACTCCTGCTCAGCTGCGCTGCGGTGACTCTCTCTGCACCTTTATTCCCCTGTGGGTGAGAGGTGAACGCCGACACCTGCCCTGTGGAATTATGTCCCTCAGCAGCACAGAGAGCTCGGGGTGCTCAACAGTCCACACACCACATGTGCTCATTTGTTTGCCTTTTCAAAATACTTTCCTAAATGTCTCTATAGCAAAACTTAACCCTGATATTCTAAGAGGCTACTTATTGTAAAGAGCAGTTGGAAGGGATAGAAGACTGTTCCCAGGTCCTCTCTCTAAGGACCGGTGAGTCCTTGCCAGTCTTTGGACCACGTGAAAACACAGGAAGTCCCTCTGCTTTTCTATCTGTGCTCCTCCCACCTTTTATACCTGTTACACCTTTTCCTGACAATGAACATCTGGTTAATGATGGACCTTAGTCAAATTATTTTTTTCCTATTAAGACTCAGATTTTTTAAAAAGAAATCGGAATTTAAAGCAGCTCCATAACATATTGCTGCAGGATAGATCATTTTTTCACTTATCATCATAGTATAATTTTACATGGAGAAGGTGTGTATTTAAGACCTGCCTGCAAAGATTACCTGTCAGCTGCTAGAATTGCAAATCTCTGAGTTCCCAGGGAAAGTGCCTGGAGCACAGGTCCGTTAAAGTCCACTTCTTATGTTACAACTGCTGCAGAAACCATGCTGGTGTTTACTGAGCTCTCTCTGTGTGTCCGGCACAGTTTTAAGAACTTCCCACACATGGACTCATTTAATTCCCAAACCACTCTATGAGGTAGGTGCTATTAATATCTTCATTTGTAAGAACTGAGGGAAGAAAGTTAAATGACTTCTCAAGGTCACAGAGACTCTTCCCTCTGGTGCTGTATATAAGAAAAGACCTGATCTCTCTCTAGAGACTTTCCCCCTCATTTACATACTTATCCGGTGTCTACTATGTCAATCAGATACTGAGCCTGGTTCTAGAGGGCAGAGAAGAATAAGACAGATGAACTCTGCCCTCAAAGTGCTTACAATCTATTATCACGGTGCCTCCCGGACACTTTCACATCTGGGCACCCAGAAGATAAATTATTTGTACTAAAGAAATGTGACTCTGTGATCCACTGCTACCCTAGCTCTGCCCACTGTCCCTGAGGCTAAGGGAACCAAATGACTTGCATGTCCACTGTGCATTCTGAGAACAAGGCTGCATCCCACTCCCACACGGATGACTCGAGTTGATGGTGCAGGTAAATGCATCTGCTATTTACATCACATTACATGGTAATACTTTACAGGGACATAAGTCCCATGCTAAGGATATCACAGGCATTATAGGGCAACTTAAAAGAAAAGCCTAATTTAGTATAGTTCAGGATTGATTCCCAAGGAAATAACATCTAACTTTAAAACTAATGGATGTGTTTTCCAAGTGAATAAAGAGGAAAAGAAAGAGTGCTCCGAGAAAACTAGAGAAAAGGAGACCAGTAAGATTAATTCTGATGGGAGAATTCCGAGGTTGTGCCCTCTTGTCTGTGTGGCAGGCAGGGACCAGAGACCCTTGCCTGGGTTCCTCATGCTCACCTCTGCAGACTGGGGTTGGCAGGGGCTGTAGGCTCTGCAGTTTACTCTCAAGGACTGGGACAACCCAAGTCCGCAGTTCAGCATGGTTTATTCCAAATGCAGAAGGTGTAAATGTAAAACCCGTTGGGTGCCAGCTGTGTGCATCCCCACAGAAAGCCAAAAATGGTGAAGTAAGACACGCATAAAACCAGAATGAGATTCTAGCATGTCAATCTCATTGCCAAGGAGCGATGGTGCTCAGACTTACTCTGTAACCTCAAGGTTCCCACAGCTGGCTTGAAAGGCAGAGTGAAATGTGGGCTCATTTCACAATCTCCAATAATGTTTACCAAAATCTGGCTGCAGATACTTGGATCCAAGACCACATGAATCTAAAAGGCAAGCCAGTTATTTTCCCCTGGAGACACTCTCCCTCTGTTGTAATCGGTGGGCATCAGAATCATTGGCAGGTACGTAACCTGAATCTGATGGGGAAAAAGGGTAAAACTGGCTGGGAGGAGCGGAGAAGACACAGTCTACCATGAGAGGGGCAATGTCAAGTTGCCTCTCTTTCCAACCCAAAGCAAGTAAGGTTGGATAAAAATCTGGAATTTGTTTTGAGAACTCTGAATGCTGCCCAACCCAGAGGACGTGCAGGTGACCAAAAGGTTTGGCCTTTCACTTGATGGACAGTTCAAAATCTCAAAGACAGCTTCTGAGATCACCCAGTGATCTACTTTATCACCCAGGACTGATGGGACCTTTTGTCCTTTTTTGCCAGCACACCTTCCCTAGTAACAGGTCTTTTGTAAAAGGATCCCACTCCAACTTGTGAAGTACAGATGCACTATATTGCTGAAAACTGTGCAGCTTATCACCAAGCTGATAATCTCATTAACCTAATAAACCCAACAGAGGAGACACCGTTTCCTGAAACAAATAGAAAAGTCAATGAACGGCCAACTTGGGAACGGATATATGGCAGAACTCTAAAGTTTACTTTCATGTGTTGTAAGAACAGGCATCTTGGAAATCAGCGTATTCATAGATGTAAAGAATGGGGGGATTGTAATCTATGATACTGAAGCACTCTATCATTGTTTGCCACTGAAAGTACAACGAATCAAATACAAGTTTTATTGGCAGTAAGTTTTGCCCAGTTGAAACTACTGTGCTAGCAAATCTATTATTAGGGCAAGCACTCTAAAGTAAATGAAATGTTCCCCATAGGGAAAAAGTAAGGGAGTAATGTGATTCCTAGTAAATTTCTTAATACTGACAGTTCAAATGAGATTATACAAATTTTAAATTTATAATACAAAGAGGAATCACTTTGAGGGACTGAAATACGTTTGATGAGGATGGCTCGATTACACATGTTTGCAACTGTGTGTCCAGCAGTGGAGTGCAGGAGGTGGGCTCACTCAGAAACGATGTGCCCATTTCTGTAGAAACACAATGTTCAGTGAAGGACAATCACATGTTGAGACTAGAGGCCATTGGTAGGCTTAGTTTCTTGCATCAAAGATGCCATCACCAAGTCCTGGTTTGGTTTGGTTTGGTTTTTGCAAAGGGTTTGCTTTCTTTTAAGATGGGTATGGGAGCAATCTATGTAGGAAATACACGTCATGCTCACAAAGACCTCAAAGAATAACGCATGCCCTGTTCTTTGTCAACTTTCTTTGGGTTTCAAAGTGGCAACCTGCACTGGGACTAATGGATTTTAAAAATTCTTCTAAATGCCCATATATGGAACCAAAATACATAGACTTGTAACATAACAAGGAAAACGTACTCACCTTCCAGTTAATGACCAAATGGAGAATAGTTTTTCAACTTCCTGTCTGTGCTTTTCATTTTACCAGTGTCCATTCTGCTTGCGCGTAGCTCTCCCTAGAGCAGCAGTTCTCAACCTGTGGGTCACGACCCCTTTGTAACAATGAAAATACATCTGGCATTAGGAAGGTTGAGAACCACTGCTCTAAAGGGTGAATTGTAATCCCTCTGGTAGAGAGTTGCCAAGCTGAATCGAATGCAGGTGAATCCCACGTTTCATCAGGGAACTCCTAGCCCAGGTTTCTGTATTGAGTGGCATTATTCGAGCAAAAAAATAAAAATAAAACAAAATAGTATTTGCTTCAACAGGTTGGAAGGTAAAGCATCTAGTACTTTCAGCAGAGAGGGAAAAGAGTTTCTAATAGGATTACACTCAAAAAGGGACTAGCAATTATTCTAGACATTTCCTATTAGTCCGATTCTGTTTGGTGAGAATCTTATGTTTCTATGATTTGATGTAGAAGAAGAAAACAGCTATTTCATTAGACCGTACTGGAAAGTGTCAGGTCCACCGCCCTATCCACTAAGGCCTGGCATATGCAAAACTTTGAACTGAAACCTTCTTTTATTTATTATTATTATTATTGTTGTTGGGGATTCATTGAGCATACATAGAAGCAGGGTACATTAATTGCTTTTGTTAGATAATGACCCTCTTATATTTGTATCCTGTCCCCAAAAGCTGTCCCTTGACTCCCCTCCACTCCCTCTCTCCTTCCCTCATCTCAGATCTTCCCATCCCCCACCCACCACACTGTGTACTAGGACCTTAGTTGTCCTTATATCAGAATTGAGTACATAGGATTCTTATTTCTCCATTCTTGTGATGCTTTACTAAGAATAACGTGTTCCACATCCATCCAGGTTAATACAAAGGATGTGAAGTCTCTGTCTTTTTTAGTGGCTGAGTAGTATTCCATGGTGTACATATACCACAGCTTGTTAGTCCATTCTTGAGTTGGTGGGCATTTAGGCTGTTTCCATATTTTGGGAATTGTAAATTGAACTGTGGTAAATAGTCTAGTACAAGTGTCCTTATGATAAAAGGATTTTTTTTCTTCTGGGTAGATGCCCAGCAATGAGATTGCAGGATCAAATTGCAGGAAGTCTAGCTTGAGTTCTTTGAGGGCCTTCCAAGAAGGTTGTATTAGTTTGCAGTCCCACCAGCAGTGTAAAAGTGTTCCTTTCTCTCCATATCCATGATAGCATCTGCAGTTTTGAGACTTTGTCATGAGGTCCAGTCTCACTGGGGTTAGATGATATCTCAGGGTGGTTTTAATTTGCCTTTCTCTTATTATTAGGGATGCTGAGAATTTTTTCATATGTTTATTAGCCATTCATTTGTCTTGTTTAGAGAAGGTTCTATTCATCTCTCTTGCCCAGTGATCTAAGGGACTGTTGGGTTTTTTTTTTTTTTATGTTTATTACTTTGAGTTCTCTATAGATCCTAGTTATCAAGCTTTTGTCTGAGGATGAGCAAATATCCTTTCCCAATGTGTAGGTTGTCTGTTTGCTTTGGTTATTGTCACCTTAGTTGTAAAAAGGCTTTGCAGTTTCATTAAGATCCATTTGTTTGTTTTTGTTGTTGTTATTTGCCAGGGGACTCTTTCTCATAAATTTCTTCCCCAGGCTAATAGCTTCCAGTGTTATCCCCACACTTTCTTTGAGAATTCAATTGTTTTGTGTCTTAGATTTAGGTCTTTTATCCATCTTGAGTCAATTTTTGTGAGTGGAGAAAGGTGCAGGTCCACTTTCATCCTTTTACATGTAGATATCCAGTTCTCCTAGCACCATTTATTGAATAGGGAGTCTTCCCCCCAGTGTATGTTCTAGTTTGGTTTATTGAAGATTAGGTGGCTTTAGGATGCTTGGTTCACTTCCTGGTTTTCTATTCAGTTTCAAATGTCTATGTCTCTATTTTTGTGTCAATACCATGCTATTTTGATCACTATGGCCTTGTAATATAGCCTAAAGTCTGGTAGGCTGGTATCAACCCCTGGCTTTGTTTTTATTGTTACAAATTGCTTTGGGTATATGGAAGGGCGGGGGGAGGTTTGGTCCATACAAAATGAAGAATTATTTTCCAAGTCTTAAAAGCATTATGTTGGTATTTTAATAGGGATAGCATTGAATCTGTAGATTGCTTTTAGAAGTATAGACATTTTGACAATGTTGATTCTTCCCAGCCATGAGCATGGTATGTTCTTCCATTTTTTGGTATCTCCTACTGTTTATTTTCTTAGGGGTTCATAGTTTTCTTTGTAAAGGTCCTTCACCTCTTTTGTGAGGTGTATATCTAGGTATTTCGTTTTCTTTCGAGCTACTGAGAAAAGTATTATGTCCTTGATTTCCTTCTCATCTTGGCTGTTATTGGCATATACAAAGGCTACTGATTTGTGGACACTGATTTTATATATCCTGAGACATTACTGTATTTTTGATCACTTCCAGGAGCCTTGTGGTTGAGTCTTTGGGGTTCTCTAAGTATAAAATCATATCATCAGTAAAGAGGGAGAGTTTCACTTCCTCTGCCCCCATTTGGATGCCTTTAATTTCCTTCTCTTGCTTGATTATATTGGCTAGAACATACAGAACTATGTTGAGGAATGATAAAGGAGAAATAACAGTAGATGCCACAGAGATACAAGGAATTAGCTCTGAATACTACAAGAAATTCTATGCCCAGAAATTTGATAATGTAGAGGAAATGAATCAATACTTGGAATCACACCACCTCTCTAGACTTAATCAATATGAAATAGACCTTCTAAATAGACCAATTTCAAGCAATGAGATCAAAGAAACAATAAAAAATCTCCCATCAAAATAATGCCCTGGTCCAGATGGCTTCACACCAGAATTCTATAAAACCATCAAAGAAGATCTTATACCCATAATGTAGAAACTATACAAAAAAATTGAAGAGGAAGGAATCCTTCTTAACATGTTCTATGAAGCAAATATTCATAACATAAGAAAATATTCATATATTCCAAAATCAGGAAAAGACCCAACCAATAAATAGAACTACAAACCAATTTCACTAATGAATATAGATGCAAAAATTCTCAGTAAAATCCTAGTGAATAGATTATAGCTTATCAGTAAAAAAAAAAGTCATACATCATGATCAAGTAGGATACATCCCAGAGATACAAGACTGGTTTAATATACACAAATCTATAAACATAATTCACCATATCAACAGGAGCAAAAACAAACATCATATGATCCTCTCAATTGATATAGAAAAAGCCTTTGATAAAATTCAACATCCTTTCCTAATTAGAACGCTGAAAAATATAGGCATTGGCAATATATTCCTTAAATTGATCGAAGCCATCTATGACAAACCCAAAGCTAATACTATACTGAATTGAGTAAAACTGAAAGCTTTTCAACTCAGGACTGGAACAAGACAAGGGTGTCCTCGATTGCCACTGAAACCTTCTTTTAAAACCAGTGATCCTTCAGCCAAAGTATACCCTATAGTTAGCAAAGCAAGCTAAACTTGACTAGAATGCTTGTTAATGTTGGTAATATTTTCTCTCCATGAAACCTGCATTTCTCTTGCTATGGTCCCTCTAGGAAGTGGATAATGTGGTTAACTCTAGGACCTGGACTCAAAGTTATCTCATCCCTCACTAATTATCTTCGCTGACATGCCTTTGAAGAAACGTGAATTTAGATGGAGGCATCAATTCCTTTCCAAAGAAGAGATTGCATTAGGAATGTCAGGCAATTGATGACATTTTTGACATTTGATCCAATTTATCCCTGGGATTTATTCTAAGGAAGTAATCCAAAGTTTAATGCAAATTCTGCACATTTTACTTTACTATCTGTTTTCCACAGAAAGGATTTCTTTTTAGTTCTTGTATCCTTTCAGTGATGCTGTTATAAAAATCCTGATGTGGATATATAATCAAATGCAAATAAGTCCAAGAAATGTCTATTTTGCTCTTGAATTACAGTATTCTCTATGCAAATAGTAGCTTTTAAACTTGCACAGAGATTTCTCTGTTCAATGCAAACACCACACAAAACATCTTAATGTGGCCTAGGATTCAGGTTATTGAATTTCATCTCTTCCTTAATACATAGCAGGAACAAAATCAGTTCACTGATCTCTCCCAAATACTATGTAAGTTTTTTTGAATGATTTTTGAAGTTTAGTGCACATCAGCACATGCCCAAGATGATCCTAGTTGTTACAAAGTCATCTGAAAAAGGATACTGGATGACATACCTTTATTTTTTTATTTATTATTTTTTATGTTTTGGAGACAGAGTATTACTTTGTCTCTCTTGGTAGAGTGCCCTGGCATAATAGCTCACAAGAAACTCCAACTCTTTGGCTCAGTTGACTCTCTTGCCTCAGCCTCCTTAGAGATGAGGTCTCACTCTGGTCTCAGGCTGGTCGCAGATAATCCACCCGACTTGGCCTTCCAGACTGCTACAATTATAGGCATAAGCTCCTCGCCCAGCCATGATATACCTTTTTGAAGGTTTTTTTTTTTTTTATCATTACTCAAATGTGGAGAAATCCAGTGATAGAAACTAATCTTATAAAACTAGCTAATAAAATACACCAACTTGATATAATATGTGAAATAAAAGTTAATTTTTAGAGATATTATCCCTGATATAATTTGTAATCACTCTGGAGAAATGGACCAACTTTGATCTCTCAAATATTTCTGAGTCAAATTAGGTAAAACTTTTACATAACTAAAGCCATGATTGTAATCATTTGGAAAAGACATGAGGAAATTTAAGATAAATTAAGCCTTATTCCTGAACATGCAATTACATTTGGTGTATGCATCACATTTGTAATAAATACAACTGTTGCTCTTATTTATCTATAAAATATAAATCAGCTGAAATGTGCTTCTTCAGTTTCTATCCACTCCCAGTATCTTAAAACTCAGTAAGTACTAGGTACAAAATAAATTCTTGGTGCTACAAAGGACTTTAGAGACAAATGGGACATGTTCTCTGTCATCAAGAAGGTTTGGGCTGGGTGCAGTGGCTCATACCTATAATCCTAGCACTCAGGGAGACCAAAGTAGGTGAATTGTCTGAGCTCAGGAGTTTGAGACTAGCCTGAGCAAGATCAAGACTCCATTTCTACTAAAAATAGAAAAATAGCCAGGCGTTGTGGTGGGCACCTGTAGTCCCAGATACTCAGGAGGCTGAGGCAAGAAAATCAGTTCAGCCCAAGAGTTTGAGGTTGCTGTGAGCTATAATGCCATGGCAATCTACCCAGGGTGAATGAGAGTCTGTCTTAAAAAATAAATAAATAAAAAGAAGTTTTATTTAAAAAAAAAAAAAAAAAAACTCCTTCACTTGATTGTTTATAGCAGCACAATTCGCAATTGCAAAGATGTGGAAATGATCAAGTGCCTATCAGTACATGAGTGGACAAATAAAATGTGGTATGTTGGCAGCACCTGTTGCTCAGTGGGTAGGGTACAGTTCATGTACACCCAGGCTGGTGGGTTTGAATCCTGCCCAGATCTGCTAAACAACAATGACAACTGCAACAAAAAAATAACCAGGCATTGTGGCAGGTGCCTGTAATCCTAGCTACTTGAGAGGCTGAGGCAAGAGAATTGCTTAAGCCCAAGAGTTTGAGGTTGCTGTGAGCTGGGATGCCATAGCACTCTACCCAGGGTGACAGCTTGAGACTCTGTCTCAAAAAATAAATAAATAAAAATAAAAATAAAATAAAATGTGGTATATGCACAGCATGGAGTCCTACTCAGCCACACATACATGAAAAAAACAATGGTGAACTAATAGCTCTTGTATTATCCTAGGTGGAACTGGAGACCATTCTTCTAAATCAGTGGTTCTAAACCTTCCTAATGCTGTGACCCTTTAATACAGTTCCTCATGTTGTGGTAACCCCCAACCATAAAATTATTTTCATTGCTACTTCATAACTATAATTTTGCTACTATTATGAATCGTAATGTAAATATCTGATATGCGGATGTATTTAGGTAACCCCTGTGAAAGGGTCATTTGACCACTGAAGGGGTCATGACCCACAGGTTGAGAACCACTATTCTAAATGAAGCATAGCAAAAATGGAAAAACAATACCATATGTACTATTAAAATTGGAACTAATCAATCAACACTTATGTGCACATATGGAAATAACACTCATCAAAAATTGAGTAGGTGGAAAGGGAAGGAGGGAATGGGTAAATTCCTGACTAACAGGTATAATGCACATTATCTGGGTGATGGGCATACTTAGAACGTTGACTGAAAGGGTATAAAATCAATGTATGTAACCAAAACATTTCTTATCCTGTCTGTATGTTTTGAAATTTAAAAGAAAAAGAGAGAGGGAGAGAAAGTGATAGGGAAGGCTGGGAAAAAAAATAATAATAAAGAAGTTTAAAGCTTAGTGGGAAAAAATGTGGGAAGGTAGGAAAATGTATACAGGGACTCTGTACTACACATGCAACTTTCGTGTAAACCTAAAATTATTTTGAAATCATTATTTAAAAGTCTTTTCAGTAAAATAAAATATATCTGTATATAATTATATAGACAGCTGAGGAAAATTAACAGCAGGTGGTCCTACTCAATTGACCATCAGTAAAACCAAGAGTGGGGTGGGAGCAGTTCAGGGCAGTTAACCATGAGTAAATTGGGCAAAACTCCACTTCAGTGTGAGGCTGCCTATTTTTAATCTGCTGTAATTATGTAGTGAAACCATGATAGCAAACAGATTTAACAAATACCAGATGAGGCCAGGAGTGGTGGTTCACATTTGTAATCCTAGCACTCTCAGAGGCTGAGGCAAGTGGCTTGCCTGAGCTACAAGTGGCAGCCAGAGAAAGAAATCCTCTCTAAAAAACTAGCCATGCATTGTGGCAGGTGCCTGTTGTCCCAGCTACTTGGGAGGCTGAGGCAAGAGAATCACTTGAGCCCAAGAGTTTGAGATTGCTGCGAGCTATGATGCCACGACACTCTACCAAGGGTGAGAAAGTGAAACTCTGTCTCAAAACACACACACATAATATCACAGAAATTTTGTAAGAACTCCCCCCTTTTTGTAAGAGGTGAATCCCTCTTGTTCTACTCAACCACAAGAACAAGGCAAGGGGAGCCAAACTGATCTTTGAAATACACAGGCCTTTTCGTACCTGAAATAAACCAAAGTAAACAAGCAAGCAGAGGTCTAGAAAACTACCCAGGCCTGAAACAGGAGCACAAAACCTTACTTCTGAGAATGTGGGCAGAAAGCAGTAGGCCAGAAGGAAGTCCATTTTCTAGAAAGCAAAGGACGTGGGACTTCCATATACAAAGTTTTTAACTTTAATGCCCAGGGAAGTTATATAGATTAGTGTAGCTCTCCAAATTCCTCTTAGAGGAAACAAAGAAAAGGAAAGGCAGTAGGTGCTTTCGTGAACACTGCTGACCTCAGGTCCTGCTCCTTCTGCATCATGGGGAGACCTCAGCTGGACGCGCCACCTAGTGTGGCATGTCTGTGTTCAAGCACATCTGAGGCATCATTAGCAGATTTTACATTGAGGCAAACGTGTCTCATAAGCAAAAAGTCATGAGTGCATTTATTATATAGGTAGGAAAAATGAGATTCAAAGTAACAGCGGGCTAAGTGCAGAACTATGAGCATGTTTCTGGGCTTTAGCGAGCAGAAGGTACTTACTCAGACTGAGCGGGTGGGGAGGAGGGAGTCCCAGAGCTGCACTGACACTCCCTAGCCAGTGGTGACACTCAGGGACTCTGTGACTCTGTTTCTCAATCTGCCAAACAATATTCATCAAACTGTTCCTATCAATCAAATTGCCAAAGAGCTCATCTCTGTGGGAATTCACTCTGAAGAAGCAAGATCTGTGAAAATGCCTCTGGTCTTTATTAAAATCATGATGGAGGTTATTGAATTATGTTTCAAGGACATGGTTCTCCTGGCAATGTATTTAAGTTACTATAGTAATGAAAATACTGTACTTCTAAGGCATTTTATTATTTGGTAGAATAAAAATAGAGCAGATGAAGGAAAAAAATCAGAGAACGGATCAGTATAAAATAATGAGCTTTAGAGCACATGAAGATCCAAGGTAGGGATAGAATGGCCACCAGTGACAAATGAATCATCCCGTCTCACTGCATCCTTATTTGTAATTCAGGGAGAAATTACTTCAAAAACAAAGAAGTAAAGATTTATATCAAAGACAGTTTAAAATTCAGTTTTCTAGATATTTAAACATATTCTAATTCCATAATTAAACAATGCTGTCATGACAAAAAAGAGAAAATTAAAAGAAAACTAGATTACCGAGTGTCACCTCATTGGTGTGTATCTAACTATGGATGCACCAGCTATCAGCGTCTGAAGACTGGCACACACTTCTCCCACCTCGGAGCTATGGAGTGGTACTCCCTCTGTCTCCCTAGAAAACACACTGATCTATCCTTCATTTCCTACAGTTACTGGATGTCTTGTTATTTCCCAAGAGGGTAAAGATCTCTCTAAATCAGTCCATTGTCATTAAAATCATTTCTGCTGACTGTCCATTTGATGAACAGACCACAGCTCTGAATGCTGCTCGTCTTCACTGCCAAAGGGATTTTTGTATTTTGGGGCTACATGCTTCTCCCCATTAAACTCTGCTCATTGTAGGGCAGGAACTAAAAAGATCTGACATCTTGCACTGAAAAAGTGCAATGATACTGATGAATCATGTAATGTAATGTCATTCGTTGCCTTGAGGTCATACACTCAGATAATTGACTGCCTTTAAATAACAAGATGACAAATATATTTCTCAGCTCTTTCCATGTGTGGCTTTGATTGCTCTCTTGAACAAGCAAAGTATGAATATGTATGAATATGTAGTGTTTTCCAGGATGTGAGCAGATGTTCTCTGGAACTGGTTATGAGAGCTATTCTATTTAATATAAATCAAGCATACTTGTAGTGGGAATTTTTAAGGCCAAAGAAACTGACATGGCATCACAACCCAACATGATTGTTGGGTAGAAGAGACTGAGGAGTCATTTGTCAGTTACTCCTGTTCCTGATCCTAAATCTATATTTTATCACAAATGAGGATCAGATATACTCACTCTGATTTACAGAAAACTGATTGAAACGTAAGCCAATTTGCATATTTGTTGGTTATGAGAACAGATTACTAAAAGCATTTTCTCCCTTAATATAAAAGTAAGACATGTTCTCTGAAGAATAAATGGAAAGTACAGTTTAAAAAATGAGGAAACCACCATAATTCCATATATATCTTTAACACCTGGCAATACATTCATTCAGACCTTACCATGTATGCTTGTATGTGTGTATTATGTGTATATAAGATCACATTTAAAATCATATTTTGTAACCTTTTTATTTAATAATATATTACAGGCATCTTTTCAGGTGAACAATTTAGATATATGTATGGATAGATAGATAATAGATACTTACAACAGAATTTTTGTTGGCTAAATAGTCCATTCTATTGGCTAGTTTTTCTAACCATCAATCTTTCTTTATCACTTGGTTCAAGTTTGTTGTGCATGAGTTTATTTCACTGTACATTATAGTCAACATACTTGTATTTATATCTGCATATATGTTTCAAATTATTTCATTGGGATATGATTTTAGAGATAGAAAACTTGGGTCTTTAAATATCATTATAGAGATTTTAAAATTGTACTTCATAAAGTCTCCTCTAGTTTAAACATTCACCACCAGGATATGAGATTGACAATTACTGGACATTTCCACTGGTTATTTCAGTGGTTATTATTTTTGATACGAGATGGGTAGAAGTTAAAATGGTAGGACACGAGAGGAAGACTCAATTAAATTCAAGAAGGGGGATGGTGAGAAGAGGGTTCAAACCATCTTTGATACAAGGTGGTTTTCTTTTAACATTAGAATATGTTAATAATTTTAAGGAAAGAGTGGACTTATTTATAATTAGGTAAGCTATGGAGTGTTTACCAGATTTCTAAAGGAAAAAAAAAGAAGTAAATAGCCTCTCTTGTGTTGCTGTCCTTCCCCAATACATGTGTTGGTCAGGCTTTCCGATGGGAGAACTTTGGAAAGGGTTCAGCAATCACACAAAGGGAGCCGATCTTTCCCAGTCCCTTATCATTTTCTTTATGGAAACTTGGCCCAGGTTGACCACAAAATTTCATCATTCAAAAGTTCTTGAATTTTGAATGTTGAACAAAAAACTGCACTCAGACTGGAATGGAGAATAGAGTCAAGTCTTTCTAAAATTAAGCGACAGTCAACTAGAGAAAAAGAAGATGGTCCTGCTGCTACCCCTGAGCCCTATTTAGTTACTTTCACACTTTAAATGAACCATTCTCTTTTTACTAAGTACATGGTTGAAATAGCATAACTCCTCACTTTAGAAACAGAACATTCTCTCACAGTGGGTTTATATTATATAACAAGTTTGAAACAGAAAATAGAGTTGATATGAAGCCATTCACCAGTTAAAATGGTGGCACACGAGAGGAAGACTCAATTAAATTAAAGAAGGGGGATGGTGAGGAGAGGGTTCAGTGAGTTGCCACCTAATGGGTACAGTGTATGGGTATATGGCACACTTCTTGGGTGAAGGACAAAATGATGACTCCAACTCTATCTTGCAAATTCAAACAATGCAACCTAATTGTGGGTACCGTCATATTAATCTGAAGTTTTAACAAAAATGTCACCATATGACAATGTGGTATGAAGGCAGGGGCTCTTCTTGTAGAGAGAGAAGAAGCTTGGAACACAACGTTAGCCTGGTTTGCTCCACATTTTAGAGTACGGAGATGTACATAATCTACAGAGATAACACAAGTGGGTCTGGTCAGCCCAGCCTAGAATAAACGTCCTTCCTGTTCTTAGATATAAACACTGAGAAGAAAGGAAAGTGTGCTTATCTTTTATAAAGCCATTTATTTATACAATAAGCATTTCTTAAACACTCTTCAGATGGCAGTCTCTGCCAAAATCTTGCTCCTTGCTCTGCTCTGCAACTAGTTCCTGTGGTGTCTCTGAATTCTTATACACTGTCGGTGGAAATGTAAATTGGTATAACTTCTGTGGAGAGCGATATAGAGATATTTCAGAGAGAAATAAAAGTAGAACTACCATCTGATTCAGCGATCCTACTACTAGGCACCTTCCCAAAGGAAAGAATTCATTTTTATCAAAATGACATGTGCACTTGTGTGTTTGTCATGGCACAATTCACAATTTTACAGAGATATGGAATGAATCTAAGTTCCCATCAACTGACGAGTGTTGGTGCACACACACACACACGCACACACACCATGGAATACTACTCGGCCACAAAACAGATAAAAGAATGTCTCTTGCAGTAACTGGAAGCCATTATCCTGAGTGGATGTGGATGGCTAAGGGATGGAAGAACAAATACAGAGTGTTCTCACTTATAAGTGGGAGGTAAGTGAAGGGTCTACCTGGGCACACAGAGTGTGATAATGGATGCTGGAGACTCAGAAAGGGGGTACATGGAGGGAGGGTGAAGGATAAAAAATTACCTACCAGTACACTATATGGGAGATAGCTGCATGAAAATCCCTGATTTCACTACTGTACAATTCATCCATGTTACAAAAAGCTACTATGTCACTTAATCTACTAAATTCAAAAAACCCCAAAACTACTCCTTATTTTATCAGTGCTAAACCTGATCCCAGGAAGATGATAATAGCTTGGTTTCCAGAAAAAAGCTGGATTTTCAAATCAAGGGGATTTAAGTTTAAAGTCTGGCTTCACTATTTACCAGCTGTGATATTTGGATATATTCACTTTTCTCAATTTCAGCCTTTTTTTTTTGCAAAAAAAGATGACAATAGCAATACTCTCTTGCCAGAATACAGTGCTATAGATAAGGCATTCACGGTGGTGGCAGGTAGGACACACCGGTCAGCATGTCGGAGAAAGGACCACCTGCTCCCCTGCAGGCACCTGTGGGTAGGGAGGAGGAGAAGAGACCGTAGAGAAAATGACACTTGATAATGTGAAAGTGGATTTTTATTCTCTTAACATTCCATGTATAAATCAGAAGATCCTAAACTTAAGAAGTGAATATACTTAGACCAGGTGTTCTATTTTTAATAATTCCATTGTTCATTTTAGTAGTGTATTATTTTAGTGATATGCCCCTTATGAAAAGAAGAGAATCTCATCTCCATGGGAACGTGGTTTAGAAAACTTAAAGACATTGTCGCATCGCACTCCTCAGGGATTCATTTAGGATGGCATTGTTATAATAACATTTTATTAATTGCCTGATTTACCATGATAGCCTCCTAAACACGATATGGAGAGAAGTATTATAGTGACATACTTTGATGCTTCTCTCATGGAGCTTCTGATAAAATTCACTCAAGACATTAAGAAATCTGCAATCCACACTCCTTCTCTTTCCTTATCTTTTGATTCCCAGGAGAAAGATAAGACATAAGTTTTTAGTGTTCTAACGCTCTATGAGTATGAATACAGCATCTGGCATAAATAATGCCCTTTTGTGCTTGAGTGTGATATTATTATGTTACAGAATTACATGCAAATAATGCAAATGACAAATAATGGCACATATAACATCTCTTTTCGTGAGGTGGTAATCTGTACCAATCTTTTATTACAAAATTGTAAGCATGAAGGGCATTACTTGTGCCAGACTCTGTATTTAGCTGAGCCATATAGTTTAGAATTTGAAGAGCAGTTCAGAGAAACATGGCAGGGTTACCCCCAGGTCCTCTGTGAAAGGTACTTGGCTCTCCAGGTGATGGGAATCTATGGAAACGTTTCCGGAAGAACCACAGAAGTGCAATCTCTTGTTGTCTAACTCTCAGAGAAGTTAGGGCAGCAATGTGACTGGGTGTAAGTACCCTACAAATACGTATCTCCAGTTCACCCATCTGGCAAGGAAATATTTTTCCTATACCTAATTAAGGGGAAAATGCTTAACTAAAGACAGGTGGGGAAAAGCAACCACCTTCAGCTCTCTTTGGCTTTGTTTGTTAATGGGAATTCACGATGATGTATTTATCGGTTTTTGCCACCAAAATATTGTAATATTGCTTATTGCTATTTTTCTAGGCTTAGCTTGGAGCCAAAGCCTGGGAATCATAATCTCTGGTCATGCTGCACCCAAGGGAGGCACCACATTCCGTCTCAAATAGTCCCTCACTTCTAAACTAACTCCTTGGCCTTTCCAAGGTCTGAACAAATTCTTGTGAAAACACACAGGCGACAAGGATGGGGGGAGGAAAAAAAGATTATGACCTCAGCTACACGGTGGCAGAACTATTATAGAAATCAAAATTTTACTATAATCTTACTTTTGTCCTTAGATTTGGAAAGAGAAACTGAAGTCTCTGATGCTAATGTGACAAGTAGTTACTCTGGGGCTCCATTGTGTCTGGGCCTCTCAGGGGACTGTTCTCTAGATGATTTTGTCTGTGGGTGGAAGGTTCGTACTCACCCTCCAGCTAAAGCTAGTGATCTGGAGAAGTCATTTTAGTTACTGGCAGAATGCAGCCAGACAAGACAAAGCAGTTGCTAAAGGACAGGCAGGACAGAAACTCATCAGATTCTTTCACTGTACTTTGCTATTTACAGAGAAATGAAAGACTGTTAAGAGGAAATAAAATAACACAAGTTAAACAGACAAAAAAATAGAGTCTATTAGTGATATAATATCCTGGGTTTTAAGAACTTGATGAAATTAAGACAACAAGAGAAATATGAGGGACAATTCCCAAGTCAGGGCTGGTGAGGGCAGAGAGGAGCTCCCCTGAGGCAGCACCTCCCTCTCAACCCCGGGCCCTGTACTGGCTCGGGCATGAAATCTGCCTCTTCTGGATGCCAGACCCCTTATTAAACTCATCTCTGTTCCCTCTCCAAAAGCAGTGCCAGGGAATTAACTATTGATCTGATACAAATTGCACTATTCACAACTGCTAATGGTGTGATGAATTACCCTTTCAAAGTATCTTATCCTTTTTTTAGTGGAAGAACACAGATATTAAAACAGATCACAAACAGGGAGAAGAAGGAACAGAAGGGAAGAAGAAGAGGAAGGAAGGAGATGTCAAAAGCACCATGGACCCTCCATATGTAGAATTTCCTACTTAGGTGTGCTACATTTTAACTTCAGAAAAACTTTGCTGAGCACAGTGGCTCATGCCTGGAATCCTAGCACTCTGGGAAGCCAAGGCAGGAGGATTCCTTGAGCTCAAGAGTTCAAGAAAAACTTGACAAATCATAAGCTTTTCTAAGAAAACCACTGGAATGAACGTCAATAATACAGAGACTCCAAGAAACATTACTAGTTGCATCAATTACAGTTTTCTAAGATCATCTCCTTAGAAGGAAATACTCTCAAATGGTACTGAAGTTTCCATCTTCAGTTTTGAAATACTCAGAAACTTTCAGCTGTTCAGCTATGGGTAAGGGTGTTTAAAAATTTCCACTGAAACATGAATTTGTAAACAAGCAGATTCTTAAACCCAAAGGGATTGTGTAATTCGTGAATCGTAGAATCCATCAGCTGCACAGTTTACCAGCTTTAATACAATGAGAAGTTTCTCAGACTTAACCATCTCTCCTCCCAATGTCATGGCAGAAGCATACGTTTGCTTTGAAGGATTCATTTTTGACATCTGTCTCATAGCCGTCTACTACCTACTAGGCTTTGTTATATACGCCATTTCATTTTACCCTTAGAACAACCATATCAGATAAGCATTTTGTCTCTATTTGAAAAGAAAGGATAACTTAGGATAGAGAAGTGACGGGGCTTGCTTAGAGTCTTAACAGCTTAAAAGACACATAATTCACTGTAGAGAAGAGGTCTCCCAACAAAAAGGGCAGAAAGGAAGATCAATAGCTAATATTTATTGAGTTATTTCCATATGTCAGGTACTCTTAATATATTAATGAATTTAACCCTCACAACAACTTTTAATCTATAAAAGTCTCATTTGAAATATGATGAAAATGCAGCAGAGAAAGACGTCCCTAAGGTCAGAAAGCTAAATGGTAACATTTTGAATGGTCACATATGGCCTGAACTTAACAAGCAAGTTGAGGAATACACAGGAAAATAGTGAGCATGTAAATATACCACATTGATCTGAAAATTCCCTTCTCATCACTTCTCCTCTCACTTTTTTGGGGGTGGATTGACTAACATAGGTAAAATGAAAACAACTTTTAGTGAATTTCTTAAATGAAAAGTTTCTTTTCACCAGGTTAACAATTCTCTACTACTAACTATAATCTCACTCATGTATAAATCAATCGATGCTGGTGATTACGGCCATTAATAAAACAAAAAGGGGGGAATGTGAGACAGGCTAGAAAATTTAAGAGAAAAAATAGTGGTCAAGGGTTTGTGAGGCATTCAAATGGCAAGAACCTGGCTCCTTACCTTGAAAGCTGAATACAGCCACAGGAAAAAAAATACTTAATGGGTTTAGAACAAGTTAAAAGATTAGGTTAGAAAGCAGCCATTGGGCTGGATAAAACAGATTGGCAGTATAAATTAAAAAGTAATGCTGCCTCCCTTTTACAATACATATTTCCTTTTAAAACTTAATTCTTACCCAGACCCTCTGTCCACTCCCCTATACATTATTCCCCTTAGGGCTTATACAAGACCAACTATGTTTCATGTGTGGGGACATAGTTTCCTTGACTCCTAAATAATCATGACAAATCAGTTGATGCTATATTGCCAATGATTGTTGACACACAATAAAAGGCCTAGTGAGATTTCAGACCAGGCAGCAGTCTCCCAACA
This sequence comes from Otolemur garnettii, assembly GCF_000181295.1. Classification (NCBI taxonomy): domain Eukaryota; kingdom Metazoa; phylum Chordata; class Mammalia; order Primates; family Galagidae; genus Otolemur; species Otolemur garnettii. The sequence continues at coordinate 10,979,656 of NW_003852429.1, forward strand.
TGTCTTTACATTGGTCAGAGTGCTCCCCTCTCCAAGCCTCATCAGTTACTGTCCCGGCAGTAGCTGAGTATGAGAACCTGTATCTGTCAAGCCAGTTTCCTCTGCTTGAGCTAGGTTCCAAGGATGTTAACAGGGGCAAACAGCAAAACATCAGACCAGACATAATCATCATAGTGTGTGTAAAAAACTTCAACATCCTAAAAGAGAATTCTTCTTTGCAACATAAGGCAGGAAAAGAACAAAGCTGTCAGATTTGACATCAAAACATTCTCTCTGGTCAGCTGAGTCCCTGGGCTACAAAACCATGTACTGATACTTGCTTCTCCTCCAAGCATGACTGGTATCATCTATTACAAAGTGGGAACAATATTGTCATAAATTGTTGATAAAACAAAATAAAACCATATATACAAATGCACTTTGAGACCTATAAAATGCAATTGTGCCAGATAAGCATTTTTGTCTTGATTTTATTATAAAATAGAGGAGGACAGAGGGTCAAAAATCTACCTAATGAGTACTAGGAACACTATCTGGGTGCCGGAGACACCTATAGCCAGGACTCAAGCATTATAAAAACAATCCATGTTACATAGAACATTTGTACCCTCTTAATGTTTTCAAATAAAATAAATGAAGAGGAGAAAGAGAGAGAAGATGGGAGAGGGAGGAAGGAAGGCAAGATGAGAGAGAGAGCAAGGGAGAGAGAGAGAGGCACAGAGGCATGGCTTGTAGCTTTTCCTAAAGTTAACATCAAGGTCCTTCAGAGAAGCATTTCCCTTCATAGCAATGAATGTTTTGAAGAAAAATTATTTCTAATTAGCTAGTATTAAAAATAGCTAAGAAGTCATGAGATTGGGTCCATATTATATGTATCACAACAAGCGCATGACTTGGGTCCTAGGTTAACTAAAGCAAGCAAACACAAGGAGCAATGCGGAGAGACTGATTATCAACCAGTAATTTATATTTCATTAAACCGAGAGCTACATTCTTCAACTCTCTTCTGAGTCCAAATGAGTTGATAATTTAAATTTTGAAAATATGTAAACGGCTGTTGACACCTGAAGAACATAAGTTCTCCATTTTCTATTCCATAATCATTCATTTCATAAGGTAAATGACAATTCATAACATAAACAGCTAAGAAACACAATAAATAAAATATCACATGTAAATTGTGATTGCCATTGACCTTTGTAGCAGAAAAATGGAAAGAGAGATTCAGAATTAAGAAAAGTCATGTGTATAGGATATGGCTGAAGTGCAGATTCATTCAAGAAGAAGTTTTTTTTCTTCTAAAATTCATAATAAGAAACGCAAGCAAAATTTTGAGTTTGTTTACATCTCTAGCCACTTTTATTCACCCCATATCTATCTATCTATCTAAACAGTAAAAATTTCTTTTTGGTATTACCATAAAAGTGATTTTTATAACATTAACCAGATTATCACAGGTTCAATAATTATAAATGCTTAGATGACAAAAGATTCATGATGGGAGAATGAATCCAAAAAAACAATTACCTTTAAGACTAGCAACAAAAACATGTATCTATAATTGATAGTACATTCCCATTTCCCTCCACTGGTGGCAGAGAAAAACAATCTATATAATGTATTCAATATGTATAATTCCCATTTTATAGATGAGAAAACTAAGGTTAAGGGAAGTTAAGAAAAACTTCCTACTATCTCTTCCTATGCCACAATATGGATGACTATTTGTGTTCATAAATTGTAACTAACCTATCACCAGAATAATTTTAAAAGGCTTTGAAATATTAAATATAATAAAAAACAAAATGTTTAAATTTTAAAATGCAATCAGGCCACCCAGGGAGAGAACTGAGATTAGTTAATTGCTATAGCTGATGTTCTTGGAAGTTTCTACTGATGGACCAAAACTGATACAAATCCATAGGCCTAAATATAGCAGGAGCTGTACTGTACAGATTCTGGAACCAGATGACACAGTATTATAACATTTTCAAATACGGCAGCTCTTTTTAAATGCACTACATCTGAATGTGGAACCCACAGAATTAAAACTACAAGATAACATTCCCGGTCTGCTGAATCAGAGCCTTCAACTATGGGGTTTGAACATGTACATTTTATAAACATCCACAATGAGTCTCATGTTTTAATCAAAGCTGAGCTTATGTATCATTATAATTTACCACATTCAAAGCACTTCCTTGTGTATCAGCCTTCTATAATGCAAAATACCAAGTTTTAACTCAGCAAAGACATTTTGGCAAGGCATGATAATAACATGCTTAGCTTCCTGATGAGCCAACTTGACACGGTCATGGTCACTTTGAAAATATGGTTAATTGGTCAAATCCTATCCTCACACCCTAACCATCCTGGGTGTCCATCTTGAGCTCCACATAGATGGGAATCCACCTAACCTTCCTCAGAAGAGGGTATCGGTAACTCTTGTCCTATCAACCTGTACAGTTTAGGCACCGTTTTCTGCTGCTCCTTGAACCTGAAGAATCCAGTTATGCTGACTCTCCTTCCAGGCAGGAAGCGGGTATCCCCTGTGCCTTTCCACCTTCTTCCATCCACTACTGAAGACTTTCAGGATCCCAGGTTCCCTGTTCCAGAACATCTCTAGTGCCAGCCTCTCCTGGTTCCTATGGCAGATAAACTTTCCATTTTTTCCCTGGATAAGCTTATACTGAGGCCAATGTTCCTGCCTCTCTCATAACTTTCTTAAATTCACACAATTAGTAAGTAAAGGAGCAGGTACTCAAATTGGTCTCTGATTTTAAAGTCATACTCTTTCTACTTTTATACTATACTAATTAGATATTTCTGCCCAGAATGAGATGTTTCGAGCAAGCCTGTGGCAGGTGCTGAATCCTAGGACACTCCCAATGAAGTTCTCTCTATCTTGTACCTATACTGAAGGGATGCCCTGTTGTTTGTTTATGTAAGAAAGGCATACTTTAAATACAAGTAGGAGAGACAGGATTGTCCGGTTATAAAAGAGTGAGAGCTGGACCTGTATCCTTACCCAGAAGGAGAGCTGACCCATTTTAGTGCAGGTGTGAACAGTATGGACGCTTTTCATAGGAGATAACATTTAGCTCAAAAATAAAGAATATTTTTTATTTTTGTCAGGTACTTGTCTAAAGTAAAAATAAAATAAAAGCATGCAAGATGGCATTATGTAAAAAAATGTTTAAGGAAAGCATGCATAGTTAATGTTCTCTTTAAATTATATAAAGCAATCTCTTGATCGGGATGGCATTGATGAATGGTGCAAGCTGAGTTTGTGGCTTCAGTATTGCAAAGTTAAGGGAGTTTTTAAAAAATTCTGGAAGGTAAGAGAATGAAAGGTAGCAGAAAGATCAGACACATGAAGAGTGGGAAAGTAAGATGACGGGAAAAGGTAGCAGGATTTTGAGTGGTCCTTGGAGTGCAGCTGATGGTGGTCCCGAGGAATTTGCATTTTCCTAGTGTCTGTAGCTTTCCCTGGCAGCACTTAGCAACCAGAGGGCAGGAACACCGAAAATGGAAAACTGGGGTGCTCCACAGCTGGGATGTTACCTGACAAATAGGATGAACATTCAGAGTCAAGATAGTTCAGGGCAGTGGTTGAAAGGG
>NW_003852429.1:10983741-11021319 GCF_000181295.1 Otolemur garnettii
TCACCCCCCTCCTCATGCCGAGGAAATGTGATTGCAGAGAGAGCCCTTGCAGATAAGCACAGGGAACTCAGCCTTTCCAGCTTTTGTCCTTTTAGGGTTCTGCCCTTTCATGAGTAGCTCTGAGCTGCCCAGTGCTCCCCAGCAGCCCCGAGTCACAGTGTGGAAAGGGCATACGCCTGACAGAGATGGTGTTAACAGATGGACAACTGACAAAGGACATGGGGAACTGGTCTTCTCCGGCCCAAGTAGAGAAAGTATTGATCAGTCAGGAGCATCTAACCTTTCTTTTTTTCTGCCACACATCGGAAGAATGATTTGTCTAGGGCCACACATTAAATACACAAACGCTAAGAAAAGCTGATTAACAAAGAAAAGGTCCCTGGGTACTTTTCATGATATCTGACACCATAGATTAGGGGGAAAAGTCCTCACAAAATCAGCAGGTGGCCCAGGGGCTGCAAGACAGACATCCCTGATATTCACTAAGAAATTACTTTGGCTAAGAACACACAGATGAGACAATGTATACCCATTAGCAGAAATAGCACCTGTTTCCCCAAGCCCCATCACCCTCAAGGACCCTGATACACGAGGCAGATACAAGAGGCAGCACATTCTTTACAGACCACACAAAAAAAGGAAGCAGAGGTTATGATTCTATCTCTGGTTGTACTAATAGTAAGATCTTGAGCAACCACTCGCAGCCCTAAACTCCAGCCTCCACACCTGCAACACACATGAAGATTAGCTAGCTGATCACTAATGACCTTTGCATTCCCAGGATCAGTGATGCTGTGATCCACCAGGAGCCCTGGGACGGGGCAGCCACACCACTGCACTTCCACGCAGGCAACTCCATTCTGACAGTATTCTTTCTTCCCTCACCACCTCCTTCCACAAACTTCCAGAGTGCTATCAGCAAGGCTCTTCTCACTCAATGATTTTACTAACCAGTCACAGAGAGACTACTCTTTTTTTTTTTTTTAAATGAACAAGAAGAAACCCTCTGTTCTTTACAGCTGTGGTCCCCAATCCTCAGGCTACAGACTGACCACACAGTCCAGGGCCTGGTAGGCAAGTGAGTGAAGCTTCACCTGCTTTACAGCCACTCCTCAGCACTTGCATCACTGCGTGAGTTCCTCCTGTCACATCAGTGGTGACACTAGATGGTCACAGAAGCACAAACTCCAGGGTAAGCTGCAAGTGAGGGGTCCAGGCTACACTCTTTATGAGAGTGCCCCACGCCTCATCTGAGGAAAATCAGAAAACTTGTCTTCCATGAAACCAGTCCCTGGTGCTGAAAAGGTTGGGAACACAGCCTGCTGTCCCTCCTGGAACTCTAAAAAACGACAGAAGCAGAACATCTTTCTAGTGCCAGAAATCATCTCTTTAAATGAAAAGGACAGGCCTGTGGCAGTGGCTCATGCCTGAAATCCTAGCACTCTGGGAGGCTGAGGTGGGTCGATTACCTGAACTCACCAAGACGGAGACCTCATCTCTACTAAAAATAGAAAAACTAGCTGGGCGTGGTGGCAGGTGCCTGTAGTCCCAGTTACTGGGGAGGCTGAGGCAAGAGAATTACTTGAACCCAAGAATTTGAGGTTGCTGTGAGCTATGATGCCACAACACTCTACTCAGGGTGACGGAATAAGACCCTGTCTCAAAAAATTAATTAATTAATTAATTAAATAAATAACATAAAAAGAAAGAAAACTGAAAAGAAAAGGACAGGAGTAGAAAAAAAAAAGGAGTAGTTGGAAGAGATACTAATCACAGGCTTTTAAAAAACTCCACAAAGATAAGTGCTCTCCTGGAGTCATAAGAGCAAGACATCTCACCAAACTGAGATGTTAAGCTAAGCTCGCTCAGAGAGGTGGCAATAGCGACCTCGCTTTTCTGTGACTGTTCCATTTTTCCCTCACTCCATCTGCTCAGAGGAACCAACCCTCTTGCTGAATTGGCAAGACTGCTGGAGGATTATAAATTCAGGGGAGGAAATTCAGGGAAAAATTAATGACACTGTCTCAAGTAGCCAATAAAATCGTTCAGTTTAATTTCCAAATGAGAAGCAAAAAGCCATTTAGTTAAAATAGTTTAAATTGCACACAATGTTAAGAATTGTAGTAAAATAGTATGTGAATGAATGTCAGTTGCTGTAAATTATAAAGAGAGAATATCTTTGTATAAAGCCTCTGTATTAATTTTGGATTTTATGTAAATGCTTTATATGTCACTTTTCACAGAGCACATTAAGAATAAACTATATCCATTGTGGCATTTTAGGCAAATATCTAAAGCCCTGTGTTAGGCTCCTTAGCCAAAAAAAAAAAGGAGAGAATAAGGCAGGCCTCTGATCTAAAGTAATTTACAGTCTATTAGAAATACTATACACAAGTAGTAAAATATTTTCAAACACACACGCAAAATATGTAATGTTAACTTTGTCAGCTCCTGCTGAACTGATTGCCATATAGCTATTAAACAGATTAAGTGTTATAGTTTAATCCTAATACCAGCCTTTCAAAATTCCTTTGATGAATAAGTAAATGACTTGGGGCACCTTTTCCTGGTTACATATCTGATAAGACACAAAGCAATATTTGAACTTAAAGTCAAACTTGAGCCTGCATGCACTTCCCTGTGCTAAGGAAATGAATGCAAAGAATTTAATAACAAGAAAAATTTGTTTAATTAAAAAAATAAGAACGTTAAATTAAGAAAATTCCATTTATAATAGCATCAAAAAGGATAAAATAGGAATAAATTGAAGAAAGGAAGTTTAAAAGTTGTTCACTGACAGCTACAGAATATTGCCAAAATAAATTACAGAATGCCTGTAGAAATGGGAAGACATCCCATGTGTGTGGATTGGAAGATGTAATCTTAAAATATTGATCCTCCTCAAATGTTGTATAGACTCAATCCAATCTCTATCAAAAGCCCAGATGCTTCTTTTCTTTTTGTTTTTAGAAATTGACAAGCCAATCCCAAGTTTATAGGGAAATGCAAGGGATTTAGAATAGTCAAGTTAGTCTTGAAAAGAACAGGTTCCTAACTACATAACATAACTAAATGTCACTTAGAACTGAACCCAGGGAAAGAATTTTACGACATTCTTTTAATAACTCGACTTACATTCTGTAGGCTGACACTTTGAGTTGTCTTTCTATTCACTGCAGTAAATTTGTAAGACTAAGTAAAATGACCCCAAAATGAGAATATCCAAAATTAAAAAGTAAATCATTAACACATTAACTACCATGTGAGTTATGAACTGTTTTTCTAGTTTTCACATTACTTTTTGTTTTCAAAATTTTTATTCTATTTTCCTAATAATACACCATGAACATAGGGAAAAATTCTCTTTGTGTGTGTGTGAGACAGTCAATGTGTTAATATTCAGGCCAGGCTATCATTCCTTCATTCACCTCATCGATGCCCAAAAGTTGCATTTATAATCAGACTTTTTAATAATTATCTTCCTAACCAGCAGGGATTCACTCAACTTGCCAAATGGAAAGACACACACGCACACACACACATATACTTATAAAATAGTGTGAGTATAGCATATTCTTGTTCTCTCCTTTGTAAGCTTTAAATCATGAACACTCTTCTTTTAGTATAAATGGACATCAAGTGCAGAGAAAAAGAGACAGGTTAGCTAATTTCCTCTGAAATACACCCTTTCTAAGGTCTTAAGTTGGTAACATGAAAGATAACCCTAATGGCATTTTATACACTCACCATATTCTGAAAGTTGTACCTCGAATCCTCCGATTTTACCCATTCTGCACACACAAAAGAAGTGAAAAATGGCTAACACGTTTTCCTAAGTCTGTGAGAAATGTCAAATATATATACAAATTTTAGACATTTTTAGCTTATAACTGTTATTCATTAAATTATCTATCCTTTGCTTGACTTAGTATAAAATCTTTCTTGTTAACCATAACAGGTGTGCGTGAGGCCGTCTTCACGTTTGCCTTGGCTAGAGAGTCATCGCACAGAAGCCTCGCACAGAATTATTACTGCTCAGACTATAGATATTTCTATAGTAGCGCCTTAACAACTATTATTCTTATGACAACAACAAAGGTTGGCAGTCTTAGGGACGCTGTTTTCATTTTTTCTGCAGTAGCGAAACCAGTAGCAATTTCTTTTTTCTGATTACTCATGACCCTTTATGTGGCAGAGTGCTGCCTCTGGGTTTTGATTTTGTATCACCTGACTCCAGGCACACTGTTCTCTACGCTACCACACAACTCTGCCTACTGCCAACCCCGAGGAAGGGAGGAAGGAAAGGACAGTGTGTATTTCACAAGATGATGCCTTTTCCTTGTCTTCCCTTCCTTCATGCTCTGGTCTGAATGTTCATGTCTCCCCCAAATTCCTATGTTGAAACCTAATCACTAATATGCCCTTATAGAGATGTGATTGGATCATGAAGGCAGAGACCACAGGAAGGGGATCAGTGCCCTTACTTAGAAGAGAGGCCCCAAGGAACCTACACGCACGTATCTGCCACGTGAGGGACCAGCCATGAGGCAGAACGCAGGCCCTCACAGAGGAATTGGGGGAGACACGAACAAGCCCTCACCGGACAGCAAATCAGCTGGTGCGTTGATCTTGAATTTTTGAGCCTCCAGAACTGTGAAAAACAGATTTCTTTTGTTTCTAAGCTGCCCACATCTTGGTATTTTTGTTATAGCAGCCTGAACCGACTAAAGCATTTATCAAATGCTTACTATTTCCAAACACTGACAGGCTGATACGCATTCACCAAGTGCTGACCCTGTAAAGGCGAATGCTCCCAGCCCTGAGGAAGACACTGAGAGGATGAGCTATGGTCCTGGCCCCGGAGTCTTCACATTAGGGGATTTTTTTTTTCTTTAAAAATTTTACATAACAGATCCCCTTCTTTCAGGGGAACATCAAATAAGGAGGAAGAGGGAGGTGAAAGCAAGTTTTGGCTAATGAATTATTTTACCTCACATCTCCCCACATTTGTGCCTGACATCTAGGTCATGCTTGGGCTTTGCAGGTCCCCAGGCCTGCAAAATGCTTGAGACAGGGACATGTCTTCTCTTGAACAGGGGAAAGAACACTCAGCTGTGGACAGGGCTCAGCAAAATGCACTTTAGAAATCCACAGCTCACCAGGGCAGACTCATACATGCCAGACCTACATACAAACAATGGCAACACGACTGTCACAGCATGCATGATCACTGCACTGGTGGAAATCATCCAAACTAACGAGCACTTCAAAGCACATTGCAGCATTTGACTCTCATGTAGCCTGTGTGCATGTCTTTCTTTAAAGTCAAGTGCTAGGTCTACGTAGAACAAACAGTCCTATGTTCAAAAGGCTGATTTGGCTAATGCATTGTCAGCATGTGGAATAGCAAATATTTTCCTTTTTATAATAGTGTAACACAGGATGCAAAACCTCTTTACATCTCATTCCTTTAACTAGATTCCTATATCTATACTGTCCCCCCCTAGAGCTTCCCCCTGACTATGTTAAGTCTAATGTAGGATAAACTGGTGAAATGATAGAACCTTCACTCGGTGGTCTTGTCAAGCTTGGCTGATGGCTGAAACATGTGCAGCCTACAGGGAAGGGTCTGGTTAGTATGTGCTGTGAAAAGGCTGGGGACAGGAAAAATGCAATCAGTGCGAAACATGTACTCCTCAGCCAATTTGGAGGTCATCATGAATTTCAGGAAATAAAAAAGAGAAATATTCTCTATTTTAACGTTTATCTTGAAAAATTAAGTGAAGAAGCAGCAATACTGAAGGCAGAATTCTCCCACTGATCAAATAGTTGCATCACAAATATTTCATCTGCCACTGGAGCTAACAAAATGAACAAAGGACTTTGAAATGAATGCATTTAAGAAATGGAACAACTTGAGCCGTTGTAGCAATGTGGAGATAGATGGACACGAATTGTGCCATTAAAAGTAACTCAGAGCCTAAGCAACATTAAACTAACTATAAGATTTTACTGTCCATTGTCACTCTTCCTTTCTGTGATTTTCAAAAACCTAGTCCAGATCAAATGCTACAAAAATATTTCACTTTTGAGATTTTATAAGAGAAAAACTTGGAAATCTTTGGAATAATAGAATTGATGAAACTCAATTATTTTTTCTCATTCTCAACTCCCATTATTTAACTGTATAAAAGAGTGGCCAAATGGAAGTAGACCTGATATTTTCTTGGGGAATCAAGAACAATTATTTAATCATAATGATGGGGAAGGCCCTGGATTGTTCAATTCATTAGATTATTTAACGTATATTGAGCGTATGTTACGGGTATGTTGAATGCTAGGGACATGAGGTTCAATCCACAACTGAACCTATTCATATATTCATATGAACAACAGAGAAATAATTTTTTTCACCTTCATAGAGTTTATAATGTTTTATGGAAGGGAGTCAACAAACAATTTAACAATTATACACCTTATAAACTCTCCTTGTTGGAAGGCAAGAGCTATTATATGTCAATATAATTGTTAGCAATACTCGGTCAACCATATGATAGAGTTTCATTCATAATACCATTATCTATTTATCCCCAGAATTCCTAAGAAAAAAATGATATACTTCAATAAAATAAAGGTATCTTTGTCTATGGATAATATGTTTTTGGATAAACTTATTTGTAGCAGCCCATATAGCTTATGGCAAGGAGGAGTGAGAGTTATAAGAAACACCAGTATAGCTCGGTAATGTAACACCTTGGTGATAAGGGCATGGGGAAGGATTTGGCTCTCCTAATAAACTTAAGAGCTCGCAAGACCAGAGTATCAGCGATTGGCAGTCTCTACACCTGTGGTGTGAAGAGCCAGGGTAGTGTGTCTATAAGAAGCTGGAGGAGAAGGGAGTCAGGAGCACGCATTCTATCATAGACCTGCTCACGCTTACTCTGTCTCTTCTCCTGCCTGCAGAATCTCTGCACAGTGTCTCTCTACGAAAGACTGCTAAGGTGTATACTTCTTACTAAGACTGCTTTACTCCCTCAAATACTGTCTTTTACTCTCTCTTCCTTCTGCTAGAGCAAATAGCCCTCAGGCACCTAAGAGCAATTGTTCCCAAGCAAGGTAGCCCAGCAGTCCATGTTGTCCAGAACCTCAATAAGCAGGGAGCCAGAGACCTGGCTAGTCCCGGTCCCAAATAAGTAGTGACCATGAAGGGACCCCAATACTTATTGGAGACCAAGAAAACAAAATGTGCCTTGACCTTGTAAAGTCTTCTCAGTGGTAAATGTTTATGTGCTTTTCAGATCAGTCTTCCCAGATTCCAGAGGTCACTGTGCCAGGGAGGACATGTCTCCACACGCCATCAGAGATGAGGCAGGACCAATAGAGGTCTACTTAGAACAAACAGTCCTGACACAGCTCTGGACATCATCATTGTGAAATACCTGCAAACAATGAACCAACCTTCAACAGAAAGAAAGGGCTGCAGAGGCACCAGACAGGGCAGTCTGCCTGGGTTGCTCACCAGGCAGGGAAGGAAAGCTGACATGAACATACTTAGGTTAACATCAGCGTGGTGTTCCTGCACAGAACTGTGCCTTCCGATGGTTTCTGATCTTCTTTGCAATCTCTTGAATAGTAAGAACCCATTTAAAGAAGAGCTCAGGAATCTGACTTCACCAATGTCTTGGCTGCTCCCTGCCTCACCAGTCAGGGCCAGCCCCAGCCCTGCCCTGGCCCTGTGAGGGCGCCTGGGTGAGAGACACAAACCCTGCTCCAGCCTTCTCTCCTATCCACACCCCTTCCTTCAGAGCAACTGTCTTGCCTTTGCTCCCATAGTAATCCAGGCCCCTGAGGTTATTCCCAGTGGAAAATATGGCATAAATGAATACTCAGTGTAAATTTCAAAGGGATCACATAGTAATTCTGATCTTGCAGGGAAAATTTAAGATCCATGTTACATAGACAGGCACTAGGCATTACTCTCTCCATGTGAAACATGACTCAAGCCCAGGGTATTTGGGAACAGATTTATCACATAAATCAAAATAAAATTGGTTCCCATGTCTGTCATATAGTTACATGAAAATCATAGGTAGCAAACGTTTTCATATTTTACACTCATGCTTTACTCAGCATTTTGGGTATTATCTTCTTATCAACCACCTACAAAGAGCTACAAAGAATATCTACGCTGGTCAATTTTTCTCCCCTTCCACTCACTCATTTCTCACCTTTTATAACTGGAGCCTTGAATATAAAAAAGATCAAAACATAGACTGTTTTCTGTAGCGGCAAATGAAATTTAATTGTGCTATACTAGATTGAGAGGAATGTGACTGTTACTTAGCAACACAGTATACATCAGTTATTCCCCACAGTGAGTTAGGAATCCTTATACTCTTATGATGCCTGAGGCTCCAAAATGCTAAGTAACTTGCCCACATTTGCATAGGCAGTGCCGGGATTAGAACTCAGATCTGAGTTACTAGGAAGCCCATACCTTCTTTACTAAAAATTCTTCCTCTTATGTTCAATATAATAATAGTTTGCTAAATTTTGATACAATCAACTCTTATTATGAAGTTAGAATTGTAAATATTCCTCCGGAGATGAAAAACTGAAAATCTATATTTTCTTACTTGATTACAGTATGGTTAATATCCCAATAAAGACATAATGAAAACACAAAACAGCAAGATAAAAAGCGTAACAATATCAGTACTCTTCTTCTTCTAGGCCTTTAAATAGCTTTGAGTCCGTAAATGAGTCTCACGTGACCTTTAGAAATTTACTTCCTTAAGGCCAGAAGAGTATGTATAATCCATGACGAAAGTACATAACTGAACCTATTAATATATTTATGTGAATATTTAATAAAACATGCTATAAAAGAATGGAACATTAATTTAAGGACTAACGATGCTGATCTCTTCTCTGTTAAGAGTAACAACAAAATTAACACAGTCTGCCGTACATTCTAAAATTACAAATCTGTTCGTTAGGGTCCTAGCAAGCGAGTCATGATAATGACGGGGGGAATGTTGAGTTTATAGCATCAGATGAAGGTTATAAATATGCTGCTCTTGACAGTCTTGGTGATGACAGTGACGCCCTGCACCAGACTCCTGCCCACACTCAGCTCGGCCTGTGCAGCGCCCTGTCCGTGAGGAACTTTCACCAATGATGAAATAAAAATTACCAAAATGCAACTGTTGCAGCCGTTTCTCTTTGTTGCCCACCAAATATAACTTCTCTTCCCCAAGGAGAGTCCCTACTTTGATTAGTTCCTGTGCTCTGAGATCAAGAAGTGGAAAGAATTGAGAAAAGAAAGAGGAAAAGAGAAGTGAACAGATGACAGAGAAATTTTACAGGAAAAAAAATAAAAACGTTGGAAGAGAGGTGAGAGAGTGGCCACAGGACTGAAGCCGTGAGCGGGAAAACCATAGGACTCAAGATGCTTTGAGCAACTCGGTGTATGTGAGAAATTGCAGCAGAGATCTTGAGTCACTTTGCAGCCTGTTGGCTCACATGGTTGCGTTTCGTTTGTGGCTTTAATCTTACACTCCAATAGGGCCAAACTGTGTGGGTCACCCACAGATAAATGAGCTTAGGAGGGAGGCAGGCAGGGGACAGACCCTGCGGCTCACTTTCTGCCTCTCCCGGGAATGGCACTGTCCTTGAAATCCATTGTCACCGTCATATTGAAAGGGCATCACACAGAGGGACACCTATGAGAAGATCCTAGGGGAAGACATCAGCTTCCTGTTCACCACTTCTGGGTTTTCGTCTCTAAATAGCCAAGATTTTATTCCCCAGGGGTTTTCTTTGTGAAATACACTTGACCAGGAACAGTGACAAGAAGCACACGGGTGCTAATGTTGGTCCAAGATCCTTCAGAACTTAATGACAATAATCAAAACCTTGTTTGACCCCAACTAAGCATTTGCTTTCCAGAATTTCCTCGTAACAAGAAAAATGCCTTGACATAAGAAAATCCTAGAATACTCTACCTAGCATTGAGAAAAAGGCTGAAATCTCTTTTTATAAATGCACATGATAGTGTTTACAGTATCTTTACAACTGATGTTATTTTTTCAGTGCATTTCAAGCATATTCTGATCTATATAGAGCATTTTAAATCACATCTGACTATAGCCACATAAAATTACAATATTCCAAAGAGTAGCAAGGTGATAAAATAGAACACAAATAAAAAAACAAAAATGAATAGTTCTGTAATGGGATCATCGTGAGCAGCGAGTGGCTAATCGGGCAGCTCACCAGAGAAGGTTCAGGTGAGACCAACTCCTGGGAGAAAATGGAATGTTCTCTATTTTAACAGAATGCTGAGTTTAACAGACTTATCCAGATGAATATTTCAGCCTACACACTCACACACACACATACCATAAAATTCATAGGGACATAAAAACTTATCCATTCAGCTTGTCACGTCAGGTTTTCTGTCTCCTGATTTGTAAAGCCCCTCTCAGGATAAGATCTGAGCTACCCATCCTAACTCACATGCTTACGGAAGGAGAGGAGACCCTGGCACTTAGTTACATGAGTCTATTCAGCAATGCCTATTCAGCAAGAATACTCGCTGGTTCTAAGGCATTTTATCACTTTTAAGGAATATTTGCAATGAATCATTTGATTTCAGCAAAACACAGACATTGAAACCATTTCAAAATTGCAATTCAATGTACTTGGAACCAACAACCGGCACAGAGATGTACATGGAGGGGGCCTATCTTGCGTGGTGTCAACATGCCGTCTGCCTGAAAAGCCACTCATTGCAAAATGCTGCAGTGAAAAAGTGAGGTCCCCACGTCAGAGGCAAATGCAAGCTTTGTTTTGCCCATGATTTCAACAGCTGTGCCTGCCTCCTTTCTGGCATCGATGCACTGTTTTATCTAGCAGCAGGGAAGGAGACGATTGTGTAGTGTGGCAGCTGATACAAAAGGAGAGAATGCTGATGCAGAGGCTCCAGCTCGCTCTCCCCAGAGACTGTACCCTCAGAAGCCCAGGTTGCAGGGCGACTCCATAATGAGACGGAACTAACTCAATGGAGCGTGACAAGTTATCACATTATAAGTCAGCTGGAACATCTGATGGAGTCACAGTGTTTTCTCCTCACTGTGGCTAGAACAAAGAATAAGGAGGCTCTTAAAAGTTGCAGCTATGAGGCAGGTCATATGTAGAGATGACTTCTTTATCAAGTGAGGCACTGGCTTTGGTCACAAAACCTGACGGGGTGCCATACCATTCAGAAATCAAGATAATCTTCCAATGCACTATTTTTATAAATGAAGATTCATGAAAAATATCCAAGATAAGCTAAATGTGATATTTTCTATTAAAAAATGAAATGACATTGCATTTTCACCACTCACCTCACCAGCCTCATCCTGGTCTGGATTCTGTTCCACACATGTGGCATTAAATGAGGCCTGTGTTGGGAAGCTTTACAAATACAGATTATCCTTGTATCCTTTACAAATACTATTATCCTTGACAACTTACTAGAGTCCCCACAGGGTCCCAGACTCTCCATAAGCATCTCCCACTTCTTGTGAAAGTTTGATATCACCATTATTAGTCCATTTTACAGACGAGGCAACTAAGTTTCTCAAAAGCCAAGTAGGAGGATCAGGGGTTGAACCCTGGGTGTCTAGTTCCATCCTCTGTGCTCTTTCCACCCTTCATGCTGTTATTTACTAATAATGAAACACGGAGTAAAACTTGTTTAATGCATTCTAAGGACTAGAAATAATACAGAGAGGTCAGCTGGGCTCTCTAAGGATATTCAAGGTAACTAAACTTGACACAGGAAGGGGAGATAGAGAAGAACTTATAGCTCCCTTTTTTGGGTGTATTTACTGATTTTACTTTTGTTTGCAGCTATGTGTCTAGATAAAGGTTGGTACAAACAAACCAGGTATTATTTAAACATGAACTTTATCGGAAGGGCCATTCAACCCTTGCCCCATCTGTCCTATCCTAGAATACATTCTAACACAGCAGTTCTCAGCCTGTGGGTCCCGACACCTTTGTAACAATGAAAATACACCACGGCATTAGGAAGGTTGAGAACCACTGTTCTAACACCAATCAGCAATTTTCAATCTAGTTTTATGCTAGATTTATTCTTGAGCCATCTTGTATACAGTGGAAGAGTTACTACCTATGGCCTTGTGGTAGATCTGACCTCTGCTATCCCTGGTTAACCCAGGACAGTCCGTCAACAGCTGGATCTGTTCCTCACCCCCACATGCACGACATTGCCAGCTTTCATTTCTTACTGCCAGAGTCATTAAGCCTCTCTCCTACGTGTCATGGAGAAGGAAGCTAGATTTTTGTAATAGCATCTTAACATTTTCTTAGCACTTTATAATTAAGTCCATTAATTTCAGTATCTTCTTGTTAGTCAGATAAGTTATTCTCCTCCCCTCTTGTGTCTCAAGTGAAAATGCAATTGCTCAACACATGTAAATTCATGACAACAGTCCTCCTAGCTCTAAAGTGCTGTGTCAATGTGTCTAGGAAGGTGTGCTAAAAACAAAGATAGAAGAAGTGAAATGTAAGCAGGCCCTGGGGAGAGGGTAAGAAGAGCAAGGTAAGACCACCTCACGTGTCATACATTAGGAGCACAGGATTCATTTTTAACAGAAGCAAAAAAGTAAGAGATGTCAGTCTATAACCTGGGGAGAGGATGTGTGGGTGGGAAAACAGAAGGAAAAAGATAATACCATATATTATAGACACAATATGTGTGTTTTCACAAGCTCCCAAGTAATTCTGATGCTCACTGAAATCTGAAAGCCACTGGGCTACCGCAATGCATTTGTTTAAAGATATTTTCATTAAATTACTGTGTCAACACCAAAATGACTAGCAGGGAAGTGGGAGAGCTCTAAGAACTGGGGAGAATACGGCAAGAGCTCTTGGCAAATGAGGATGTGATAGACAAACTTATGCCCAACACTAGCACAGATGTTCCTAAAAATGTGGTTAGCATGACACAACTCCTGTTAATATGATGACAAGACGCCAGACTACTGATCTGTCCCAAGACCACGGCTCCATAACCAAAAGAAGGGACAAAGTTTATCTCCAACCGTTTGAGGGTGCTCCTGAGTAGAAGAAAGGGAAGTGACCAGCTCAGTCTAGGTCAGTTGTGCTGAGGAGACATGGTTTGTTAGAGCAGTGAGGTGGCTAGAGGTAACTGCTGACATAATTGAAAAGAGCAAGTAAAGTTTTAGCAAGAAAAAGAAATTTTATTAATGACTTGCACAGCAAGCTGGGCCCCATCCTAGTGACTGCAGACTCCATGGAAAGCACAGTTTGAGGTTTTATACACAACTTTGAGGAGTATCATCTACTTCTTAGAAGTCTCCTAGGGTCTTAATTAACTCTGTTTTCAAGACCTTGCCCACTTACAAGGTCTTGGAAACAACCCACCTGCAAGATCTTGATAACAACCCATGTGCAAAGTCTTCAACAGCCTTATTTCCATGTCAGCCTGAACCAGACAAGTCCCAAATAGCCTGACCCAATCTTCCATCCACCCTTCTCACGTCTAGCTAACTGCCTAACAATGCTACTAGTGGCAATGTATGATGCTATGTTATAACTTACAGAATTCATCCCATATTCCTGGAGTGATAAGGAGGCAATAAGAAATTAAAGCCTGTATAACAAAAGGGGAAAGAGAAGAAAAAATGTATTTTCATGTGATTCCATTCTGAGGAACAAGCATCAACACATTATGCCAGGTTGGATCAAAGCTATAGACTTCTACATCCCACTGCTGAGAAATGCAGAATTCAATGTCATAAATAGATCTGAGGGCAATGAAGAATATTAACTTGAAGGAGGAAAAAGGAACGCTAATGCTCACTCTTATGTTTTAGTAATCTGGGAAAAATGAGTCTGATGAAGAATAAGAGATAGGAATAGGATGTCTCCTTCCTGCTTGGCAATCACAAAATCTGAACGTGACCACAGCAAAATTCACAGGGAGCCTAATACCTGCATTCTACATACCTATCACTCTAATTGATCACTATGTTAATCAAGGCATTTTTGAGAAAAATTATCTTTTGGGTCCTCAAGAGCTTGTTGGTGATTAATTATTCTTACAGGTCAAAGGAAAGCATAAGTAAGTCTTGACTAGATTTCATTATTAAAGCGTGGCATTCAGTCTTTCTTTACTATATTAATTTTCTTTAAAGGAAATCTCTATCTGGAAATTAAAAATAAATCTAGCCCAGAACTCTGCAGAAAAGATTCACAGACACAGTGGAGACTTCCAGGAGGTCATCACTTGCCCCTGCCCAGGCCAGATGACAACTGGCTGCAGCAGGTGGAAGGAAAAAGGACAGCAGCCTTGGGCAATTCTCAAAATGAGATCACAACTCGCCTTTGTGATTTTAAATCTAACCAACCAGAATTGTATATCTATTTTCCAGCTAGTTTATCTAAGGCCCTGTTGCTTTTATGAGAACTCTTATGAAAAACTTGCATGTGTCATGAACACCACTTGTGCTCCTATAAGCACTCCCACAAGCACTGCTAGTTGGTGAGCAGGTGTCTCCCTGGGTCACCTCTAATTCTCACAGCAGAAACTTGAGCTTTTATTATGGACATGAGGGGATTGAGACTCAGGTAGGTGACATGACCAGCCCCTTATGTAGTAAAATGTCAAAGCTAAATTTGATTCAAGCCAGTCAGATTTCAAAGTCCATCCTTTGACCCCCACCTTATGATATTATCACTGTTTTATTTGTCTTCATTAATTAAAGGGAAGCTCTCTAAGCCACTTATGTTGTACCTTTAGTTCTTCTGTCTCAAGATAACTTCCTTTTCCTTTCATAAGACAAAGAAAAAGTTGAATTCATGGTGTGGCATCTGCACACAGTTCCTATAAAGAGTGACCGATATGCAACGTGGGAGAACAGAAATGGACTGTCTCACTGGAGGTTAGGTTGGCTCCCTGAGGGAGAACATACTCTATGACTCTCTCTCCCACCCATAGCTGTCGTTAGCAGTCCTCGGTAGGCTTTTGGCTTATACAATCTAACCCAACCTCTGCCTCTGCCATCACATGTTGTTTTCAATGTTTGTGTTCAAATTCCCTTCTCCTTGTGAAGACACCATTCATGTTGCATTCAGGCCACCCTATGTATGATTTTACCTTAATCTGATTATACCTGCAAAGACTCAGTTTCCAAATAAGGTCACATTACTAGGTACCAGAGGTCAGGACTTGAATAAATGTTTTCAGAGACATAATCTAACCCATAACAGTCTCTCGTCTCCTGTAAAAGAGGATGAGGTCCTTTTGGAGAAAACTGTTCTCAGTGGCTTCCCTAACCAGAGAAATCCCTCTAGACTGCAGTGGTTCTCAACCTTCCTAATGCCTCCTAATGCCATGACCCTTTAATACAGTTCCTCATGTTGTGGTGATCCCCAACCATAAAATTGTTTTCATTGCTACTTCATAACTATAATTTTGCTCCTTTTATCACTCGTAATGTAAATATCTGATATGCAGGATGTATTTTCATTGTTACAAAGGGGTTGCGACCCACAGGGTGAGAACCGCTGGTCTAGAGCATTCTATCTGTACTGCTGGATTGTGCAACTCCAATTTGCATTGGCGATCCTCCCCTGCTTCTGGAACGCCTGTTATTCCAGGGCTTTGCAAATCAAAACAAACTACTGCCCTCGCTGAAAATTTCACCTGCGTTTTGTCTCCTCAATCGATGACAACCAAAAATATTCTATTCATTCTGACAGCCGCTTTTAAACTGTGATTGCTGCAGAATTTTCCTGTGATCCTACAAACTTCCCTCTTTCACTTCTGCTCCCTGGTGGGTTATTCTCTCTGTGATGTTGAACTTTTTATGTTCTGCCCTCTGATTTCCGTGATCAGGTCTTTCTCCCTCACATTCCATATTTTTACTAGTTGTGGGCACAGCAAACAATCACATTTGTCTCTCATCGCTCACATTTCCAAGCATACTATGCCTTTCCCAGAGAGGATGCTGACTGAATGTTTGACAAGTTGACAAATGTGCTGTCAAAAGTTCAGAACAGTTTGCATCCCCACAATGATAGTTGCTACAGAAAGAATAGGGACGAATCTAATGTCAATTCATATATTTGAGCCCTAACTCATCAGTGAAATGTAGACAATAAAAACTATTTTGCCTTGATATCACAAAAACACAGAGAAACCTTAAAAAAAAAAACTTCACATAATTTACTACACATGGTAGATATTGAATAAATACTTCTTGGCTGTGAATGTGTTAATTTCCTGACTGCTTTAGTGCTTTAGTGAAAATTCTTGATTCTTGACCAAGGCATATAAATCAAAGCTACAGTATGGATTTTGGTTACATCCTTTTCTTTCTGGACAATCAATTCGGGTGTACCTGGGAAGATCATAGTCTGTTGTTTCTGCTGGGTCCAGTTGCTCTTCATTTTATTAATTCCTGCTCTGACTCATTTAATAAAAGGCTATGAGATAGCTGGCTCCTCGTTGAGATTTAAGCCTAGGCACCACATTTACCCATCCTGTATGATAAAGCCTCCCTTATGTAACCACCACAGATTGATGTACTCGCTGAGGTATAGACAATGCTTGTGTAAGCACGCTACCATCCTCAGCAGGTGCTCAGGAAATGATGGATTGAATTGCACCGCTCCACTTCCATCTGTGGTTCCTCTTCTGGCTGCCTCAGGACTTCCATTTAAAAATGAATATTGTCTATTATTTCTGTTTGCCAATTTGAAATAAAATTCATAGAACTTTCCCTTCACACACAATTTTCTTTAAAAAAAAATTCAGTATAAGGCCCTAACTATAAAATAAAGAAGCAAAGCAAGAATAATTATTTAAAATTAAAACGATGCATCTCAATACACAAATGATGAAGTCTGCCTGCATTAGAAGAAAAAATGAAGTTAGATAGCTCTTAAGTTGTGTGCTCGAAAGCAGCAGTACAACTAATTTTAGAAAACTGTGCGTGAAATTAGGGGTTTCTAGTCTACTTGGATAATTGTTGTGACTATCATAGCTACAAAGTCAAGCTGAGACTCTTATGTACATATTATTTGTGTCGTTATTTGGGATAAGATTTTCCAAAATGGTGAATGCTTGGTAAGTTCTCAACAAAAATAGTATGGCCTTCTTCTGGCTTAGATGGTAGTTGTGTTCCTGAAAACTTCAGCATATGCTAAATTATGCAAAAATTACTTTATGTAGACACATATCTCTCTCTTTCTGTGTGTGTGTGTATAGAGAAAGAGAGATATAAAATGTGGGAATTTATGTTTCCTCTAATTTTAGATATCAAAGTATGCAGAGCACTTAATTTTGTGTGCAGGACTGTCTTTCATTTCAACAAACATCTGCAGAGATGAGGGGTTCTTAACCCTTATCAAGGTAAAAAGTGCTTCCCTGTTTTCTTCTGCAAGTGTCCCAGGCCCACAGAGTGGCATCAAGAACCCCTCACCTAGATGAAATTCTTTCAGACTCTAGCTCTGTGCATGATTTCTCCTTTCAACAGTCTCCACAGGGAAATCTCTAATTTCCTTTACATTTCTCTTAAAGTCCTATGACCCAAATAGATACATCTCAAGTCCTGATAGCTCAAACTTAAATTAGAAAACTCATGTTGACATCCAACATAACAATGTATGGTAAAAAGTGAACACACCCAAAAGAGAGAAAACTTCTCTTTCTTAGTTATTTCCTTAAGCATCATTTTTTTTAAAAGATAGGCTCAATTTTCACATCTTAGCTCTTGTTTACCTACTACCTACCACATGATAGGAATTTGTATGTGGACTGAAGGACGATGATGAGGTAGTTTGCATCCGCAGGACAAGGGATGCTAATAAAAATATGATATCACTTAGTAACAACAGGCGCTTCCGTGCATGACCCTAAACTGTGACATTTGTGCTAATTCATCTCATTATCAATGAATTAGTGCAATTTATTCATCTCTTTCTCCCTTGTTAGTCACTGCAGTCTAGCTCAGTGAATTACAGAGGGTTGTAATTATTGTTATTATTGTTCCTCTGTGAGCTTGTCTACTCTTGTATTTAATACAGTATTGACTCTAAGAGGCAGCCTTCATAGTAAGAACTTGCCACCTGCTGAAATGTAAATTCCAACAGAACAAGGATTTTTGTTGTTTTTATTCAGTAACGTGGATACATCCCCACCCTAGAATCTAGAAAATGACCTGGCATATTGTAGATGCCCCAAAGCCAAAATGTCTGGAGTAAATGAATACGTAAATGAACACTGTGTCCAATATGTGTAAAAACCACAGTGAACATAAAGGTAGAAAGATAAACTCCATGTTACACTTACAGTGTTGCAGTCACATGGGGACATCAACTCCCATCAGTGATGTTAGGCTGACACCTGTTTGTGTATAGTGCTATAAGAATAGCAGAAACAGAGAGGGGGATGTTTCTTGTGGGTTGAGATACTGGGTGAAGAATCATCCAGCCCCAAACATCAATAGTTCTAAGGCTAAAGCGCTTCTTTGTTGCAGGGAGCTATTTTGTGTATCACAGGATGAGCAGCACCACCAGATGTGGCAACTGTATTTGTCTGCAACACTTGTGCCAAATGTCCCCTGGAAGAGAAGCCCTGAGCTAAAGAATAAAAATTACCAGACAAGCAAGTGGAGAGGTGAAAAACATGAGCTTCTGGATGACGGAATCTGGGCCAGACCATATCTATCTTTTGTATTCTAGCAAATAGCATTAGTGATGATCATAAAAAGAAATAACGAATGTCTTATACTTACATTGCTCTTATAATCCATCCTGGCCTGAATTTTTTTTCAAATTCAGACACATGTGATTCTTACAACAACCCTCTAGGAAAACAGGGTTGATACTAACTTCTTCTTTTATAAAATAAAAAAATAATAATCACCTAGATAAGCAAATGAAAAAAATCACAGCACCTCTAGATTGGTCTTTGTTCTTTTTAGGACTTTCCTTCAATGTGTATTGCATTTTAGCCATTCTAACCTTTCAGATGACTCGTTCTTCCAATCAGGTACTGGCTGTATTAAATCACAACTATTTAGTAACTTCTGTATGCTAGGATTCATCCATTCCACAATACTTACTCCATGCCAGGCACTTTACTAGACACTGAGGCTAAAACTCTGAGTAACAGGCATCTTTTTAAAAAAACACTTCAAATGAATATGAGGGTACAAATGTCTAGGCTACACTGCTGCTTTCAATTCTAAGGTAAAGTTCAAGTTGTAGTTTAGCCCTTCATCCAGGGGGTGTGCTGAACACCCTCCCATTGTGCACATCAGGTGAGATCCCATCAATCCCTTCCCCCTCCCCTCCCCCTTGCTAGACTATATTTGTGTTTTTTCTTTCATGTGGGTATGTGGTTACTTATATATTGGTTTCATATATTAGTACTGAGTACAGTGGATAATTTTTTTCCATTCTTGATGGAGACTTAACTGATTTCTTTTTTAAACAGGCAAATACTTGACAGTGTGTTGAAAGTTGGGCATTTTTTCTCTAAAAGAATTCAGATTATGGGGCATAGAGGACGGTCTTATAACACTAAAATCAGGTTTGAGGAAAGAAGAGAAAAAACAAAGTTTGGCACAAGAAAACTGAAAAATTTTTCAATAAGTTCAGAGAGACAAAAAGCAAAATAAAAACAAATACCTGATCAAACATAGAGCCATGTGAAAAACACAAAACTTGATTAGAAACTAAGAAACCTAATTTTTTCTTCTAGCATTTCCACCATTTAGCTTGCTGATCTAGGGAAAGCCATTTAACTTCTCTGGGTCTCACTCAAGATTACCTCCAGCTGTAAGGGCAGCTTCCCAGACGTGGATTTGGAACATCAGGGCAGCTACAATTGTCACTGCTGCACTGCCCTCATATACAAGCACAGCAATCAGAAAGATCTCTGAAACTGCAGTGCTTGTGTTCTGCTAAGCCCTGAACCTGGAAGGCCAGGATTGGAGATGCACAACAGTGACAGTGTAGTGTGAAGGCCAAATCCAAGGCAGAGTGGCTCCAGCCAGCTATGCTCATTGGTCTTGAAGCCTCTAATTTGCATAGGGATCCCCCCAGAACTATTGTGGTCAAGGTGCAGTAGCCCCCTATACTGCCTGTGACTGCATTTTTTCTGTACAAATAATGTTCTATTGAGAATCTGTTTTTTATTTCATGTTAATATAAGTGGGCAAACAATTAGGCGACATTGCTTGTATTTGTTAAGTAAAGTCCAAGTTGTAGTTGAGCCCTTCACCCACAAAGTGAGCCCTATACCTCTACATTGTGTCCCCTTAGGTGAGGGCTCACCCCACCCTTTCCCTCTCTTCCCTCCTCCTTCCCCCCCCTCCCATTTAAATTTAATTATGTTTTTCTCTGGTATAGGCAGGCAGTTGTCCATCTACCAGTTTCATATTTGTATTGAGCACACTGCGCGTTTACTTTTCCATTCTTGTGGTACTCTGCCAAGTTCCCATCAACTCATGAATGGGTAAGTGCACTATGGGGTAAGCGAGGCACCTTCTGAAAGGATTCCCCACTCATCCAAGGATCTCCCCCAGCAGGTTCTGCCCTGATTGCTAATTATCCAGAAAAGAGAATGGAGTCCCTTCTTATTGCTTCACCCACCAACTGCAAAAGGAGCTTGGAATGATAAGAACTGATTATATTAAATAAATTATATTAACTCCTCATTTGGAGAAGAAGAAAGTGCATAAATAAATAAATAAATAGTAGTCCCTAAAACCCTGCACTACATGTTCATCCGAGAGGGGCAGTAGTTTTTATATCATTAATTTGTTGAAGAATGAACAAAAGCAAAGTTTCCTTGGCCTTTAAAAAAATACACAGGTCATTCAGTTCTCAAATCCACTGATGTTATACTTTTCTTGTTAATGTCTATATGAAAATGTGTCATTTGTTGTTTCTGCCTCAGAGCTATTATAGGCCATTTATTATTATATAAATATGACTAGTATCTATTTTTCCATGATCACTTCATTGCTAATGTAAACTACATTAAAAACATACAGTTAGGGGAGGGGAGGGGGGTGAATGGGTGGAGGGAGGGTGATTAGAGGGATCACATTTATGGTTTATCTTATGAGGGTACAAGTGAATCTTTCTAAAAGTAGAATATAAATGTCTTAACACAACAACTAAGAGAATGACATGAAAGCTATGTTAACAAGTTTGATGAAAATATTTCAAATAGTATATGAAAACACCACACTGTACCCCATGATTGCATTAATGTATGCAGCTATGATTTAATAAAAAAAATACAAAAAAATGCATATGCATGAAATTGTCTATAACTTCCAGGTGCTGTGGAAATACTCTGAAGCACTGAGTCAAATCCAGTTCAAAAACTGACTTGAAATGATCAGCACTTCAATTATTTCTAAACCCATGATCCTGCAAAGCTATTCAACTGTGGCACAAAACACTTTTAGGGCCTCCAGTAACTCTCCAGCACTGAAGAATAAGAAATAAGTACATTGTTAGAACTTTCCAGGTGGTTACAACACACACTGGAGGGTGGACTTCCAAGAATTGTCTCAGACACTTCCAGTCAGTCCCCGGGGTGAGCACACAGGTAGCCTGAGAATGTCACAACAGCAGGTAAATACACATCCGTTAGGAGTGACTTCAGGGAAAACTATTGAACAGTCCAAAGAAACGCTGTAACCACAGACTGAAGGTTATGTAAATATGCACAGAAATTCTAATTCTCACAGGATGCCTGAAACAGGGATGCTTGATCTTTTCCACAAATGTTAAGTTTTTAGAATTTCATAGACAGGAAAATATGCAAAATGACATAAAAGGCTGGGAGAAGATGACTCAGTTAACATATAAAGAAACCATCAGCACAGCTCAGTTTTCTGGTGTTAATTACTACTCCCCAACTGTGATGCTTACCATGAAAATTTCTTAACTAGCTAAAAAAGAGTAACAAAGAACAGGTGTCGGCAGGAAAACGCAGAAACAGAACACATTACATTACACACAGGGGTCCGTGAGAAGGCAGAGCCACAGATGTGTGGAGCTGATCAGTAATCATATTTGGCCCCGGATGCAGGTCAGAGACATGCAATGTGTGTATCTTTTTCCCATTAATTCTGCTTGTATGTTTTAAATTGAGCCAATAAACTGTGTGATTCGAGCATCTTAATTCAGCCTGAAAAACTTTGCTCCTTGACCTATAAATAGTGTTTGGTAGTTATTCTGCTTGGAAGTCCAAAGTCATGAGGAACGTCCCTCATGGAGAAGAGGCAGAGTCTGGCATCCACGGCGGGTAATGGAAGAAGGGCCGGATGCCCAGGCCCCTCTGCAAGCATCCTCACAGCACTGATCGCTTGGTAATCACTGAGTTATCACAGAACTCTGTTCTCTCCCACCATGGATCTCTGTTGACGTCAAGACTTGCCACTCCTCTGTCCCCTAAAGCCATCCACAGAGAAAGAGATGCCTTTTATCCTTGTTCCTGTCAGGAGACCTTGGTTTTCCAGTTACCCAACTCCTAACTCCTTCTTCCTAAGCCTCTCAGCAGTCACTGCTCAGGCGGCCAACTTCTGGAAAGATAATCACACTGAAATTATTAAAATAAAAAAGACATATAAACAAAATAGGATTGTAAACACAACTGGATGGTGTTTAGAGGCACTCACAAATGTATATGAAAACAGCACACTGTAGCCCATGATTGCATTCATGTACATAGTTATGCTATAAGAAATAAAATAAAAAAAATATTAAAGTTTGTCCACAGGGAGACGGAAAAGTGAATGCATATCATCAGGAAATATTTTCAAGCTTTATTAATAAAACTAACACTAAGAAAATAGCTCTCTCATAAGTTATTTCTATTTTAGAGGAACGTGAATTAAATAGGAAGAGCCACAAAGAGTATGAGTCTGACAATGTGGCAAATGTGAAAGTGAGCCTAGCTGCTCCGGGTCAGATTTGAGGCATTAGGCATCGGTCTGTGTTTGACAACACAATACATGATTTTGTTAAACTGCCATTTGCCTTTTATTCTTTCTCCCTCAATTGGCACAATTAACAAATTGTAAGTAATGTCTGTGATATCTAATAAAAAGTGAAATACCCTAAAAAGGTTTATTAAAATTACTTTATCTTGTCTTCAATTGTGGAAAAGTATAGGTTGGCAGACTGAAAGCCTTAATTTCTTTTCTACCATCAGCAACTGAGTATTTAAAAAAAAAAAAGTATGAGTTTGTTATATTTAAAGCATGATTTCCATACTGATAATTTAGTTAAGAATAAATATTCCAATAATTTATGTCTTGCCATGGACACCACTTCCGTAATTACTTAAGACAAAATATTGTTTTGACACAGTCTTACTGGATAGAATGCCATGGCATCATCATAGCTGATAGTAACCTCAAACTCCTAGGTTGGAGCGATCCTTGTGCCTCAGCCTCTCAAGTAGTTAGGACTGTAGGCACCCACCACATGCCTACCTAGTTTTTCTATTTTTAGTAGAGACGAGGTCTTGCTCTTGCTCAGGCTGGTCTTAAATTCCTGAGCTCAGGTGATCCACCCGCCTCAGCCTCCCATAGTGCTAGGATTATAGGCGTGAGTCACTGTGCCACCAAATAACTTGTCACCAAATCATCTCAGCAGGTGTCAAGTTAGTGTTATATTTTAGCATAAGACTGCTAAGAGTATGTTATTTTATAGTATTCAAAGAACCAAGCTCCTGCAATTATGTGAGTTAGAGAACTATATTCAGTATATGTATAACACTCGCATCTCAAAACAAATGTATTTTCTTTTTGGGTGTAGTCTAGCTAAGAAGAGAATAGGATATTTAGATGAAAATTTTTATAATTAAAATGTAAATGATCATTTTAAAAGGTTGTTTTTGCTTCATATAAAAAAATTAATAATTTCATAGCCCCCACCCTCAGGCCCTCTTCTCACACACGGGCACATATCTTTGGCAGAATCTGGGGTTTATTTTAGTAAGAATTTAAATGATAATGCAAACCTGAAAGATTCTCACCGTAATCATTTCTGCTTTTGAGACACACTTAGAGAAACTTTTCATTACTGGCCTATTCAGACTGAAATGTTTTCAACATCATTTTAACAAGTAGCTTTTGTCAGCATTACAAAATAAAGTTGAAGCATGCTTCTGCTTACAGAAAAGAAAATGGACCTCTCCAGTTTGAATGGTACCCCCGCCTTTGAAATGAGACCTTCTTAAGCCTGGTTTATTGTCTTAGCTTTTAAAAGGAGCAGCAAATGATATAAAGTTTTTATATATAACCAACGTTGACTCTGAAAAGATTGAATTGGTAGTCTATGAAATAATTTGCTCCAGGCAAGTCATTTTTTTGGCAAAATGGCCGAGTACAAGCTGGGTAATGATGTGGTAACCTAGAAAAAAGCACAAATTTTATATCATGTCCTGGCTCTACCACTTATAAGCTGTTGCGGTCTTGGGGAAAGTACTCAGTCATTTTTGCTGTTTTTCTTTTTCTTTTTTCTTCTCAAAAAAAAAAAAAATGGGGGGAAGTAACCATAGATACCTACACTTCACAGTTGCTGTGAAATCTTATGGTATCGTAGGTGCCTGAGAAACAACCCGCAGAGCACCTGCTATGCTGCGGGTTAGTAACTGCTGGCTACCACACCTACCACACCTTGATCACACCTTCCACTTCAGTTTCCTATGCTTTTCCCCCACAACAACATTGGGAGATAAACTCCAATCTCCATATTAAAGTTGAATTACTTAAGGCTTAGAGGTTCAGTGACTTGCCCCTTGACACTAATGACTGATTAGAGTGCCCTGAATCCAACTCTGAAGAGCACTTCCCACCGCTCAACCTGCCTGGGTAAAACCTGGCTTCAGGTCGGGTCAGGGGACAGCAGTGATGCTGTGTCTGTGTGAGAACAGAACCGTGTTATTTGGCTAAATAATCCAGTGGGGATACTGTCAGGGAGCGGGGTGGTGGGGCATTAGAAATCTATAGTCCCCACAGCTTGTGGTCAGTTCCAGAGGAGAGGCTGGAACTTCACTCAGGCACATCACAATGTTATTGAGTCTTTGCTTCTCAATGTTATTGAGAAATTTGCTTCCCTGGCTCTGGAAAAAAAGAAGATTGTTTTTCCTATTTATTACTCTGGATGCTGACTAATTCCTCAGATATTGTCACTTTAGTGATGTAAATCTAGGTAACTTCTCCCCCTAAAATAGTAGTCTTTGATATTGCTGTTTTTTTTAGCATATTAGCAGTAAAAAAAAAAAAAAGTTAGATCCAAAGGAAGGGCAAATAATTACAATACAAAATGAAAAAGTAAAGCGTGTGCCTCCGAATAAAACAATGCCAAAATCAATAGTCAAGGAAACCCTAACAATCACCTGGAAGGAGAATTTTTAAAAAAAGATACAATCAATGTAATCTGAGAAGGTACTAACCTCGAACATGTCTGAAAATCCTTCTGTCGGGTCATATGTCAGATTTTTTAATAAAAGGCACGGACCTTGACTAACACGATTCAATGTTCTATCCTTTACCTCCACATTCTCTAGTTTAATGAATCAATAAATGTGCTCTTTCTCCACATAAATAAATCTGAAAATCCAATTTCTCATTGACATTAAAATCATTGTTCCAGGACTGAGTCCCTAGTACAGACCCATTGTCACTGGGCCTCCCAGTCACTGTAAAACTTTCTTTTTGTTTTAGGTGAGATTACTAATCTTGAGTCTAATAATAATGTGTTCATTTCCAAGCAAAAGATAATTAGGAGGTCCAAATGATTTTCTTAGATCCAAACGACCACTAAATATAGACTATTTATTTGCCTGAATATTGTGGTTTTGCAGCATACTCCCCATAAACTTATATGCTGATGCTCTAATCCCCAGTATCTGAAAATGTGACCTTATTTAGAAATAAAGTCATTGCAGATAAATTAATCAAATGAAGGTGAGATCATACTGGAGGAGGATAGGCCTCTAAGGCAACATGACTAGTATCCTTACTAAAAGGAGATATTTAAACGCACAGAGAATTCCACGTGAACATGAAAGCAAAGATTGTGGGGAGGTGTCCATTGACAGAGGACCATAGAAGACTGACATTACACCACCAGACTCTAGAGAAGAGGTATACAGCGTATTCTATCACACAGGCTCAAAAGATACTGGTCCTAATGACAGCTTGACTGATCTCAGACCTCGAGCCTCCAGAACTGAAGGGCGATGCATTTCAGTGGAGTAAGCCACTCAGTTTGTGGTATTGTATCATGATAGCCCTGCTGGAGGACTAATACATTGAGATTGTCTCAGCAATGTGCTGCTGAGACTTACTGTTCCATTTTCCAGTTAAAGATGCTATAAAAATATATGGAAATAATAAGGCAAAGTCCATGGAGCTTATTTTGTCTCAAGGCTGAGCACATGATACAAAAGTGTTAAGAGGAAAATAAATGAAAAACTTCTAGGATGTGCTTACTCTTCCTTCTGCAATTGGGGACAATATAAGTCAATCGATTAATAAAATCATAAACCTAAAAGCTTTCTGTATCGTAGCCTTCAAATCATCTTAGAGGACAGAAAAAGCTTTTCATAAGCAAAGAAACAAAACTATGTAGTTTTGGAGTCCCACTGGATGGTCTTCACATCCTCCATCACCATAACCATTGACTTTTGCAAATGATGGTGGAACTTGCACAAATTGTATCTATATCTACCGTAGAGACATTTAGTAACAGCTATCAGGATGCCCCTATCTGTCTTAGAAATGCATTGATGTTCTGACTGATCATGAGAATTGAGAGAGAAAATTAGTTGATAAATGTATATGCTCCTTATCTTAAATGTCGGTGTAGATGAGCAATGTCACAGAAACAATGACACAGGAGATGTCGGCCTTCAGCCTCACAAAAACAACAAACAAGTACAGACAGCTATCCATAAACCAAGACAGCACAGAGAGGACTCCTGAGACCCAGGAAACAGTACAGCAACACAGTGGGCAAAAACCAGAAAATATGCACTGAGAAAAGTCTGCCCGTGAGTTCAGCATACTAGGAGCCAAGAGGACAGGTGGGAGCTATGAGAATCAGCCACGGTGGCCGAATATGCAGAGGACACTTTCATCTCTAGTTGCTGAGGCTCCAACAGCTATTCCTGTGGGGGACTCTGCAGAGGGAGATGTGGTTGCACAGCTATACAGTGCTGCTTCAGAAACGAAGCTGCCACCTCTCCCATGCCGCAGCTTCGGAGCTGTGGCCAGTACATACGTGCTCAATTTCAGACCAGAGCTCAGTGGCCCTCCTGAGGCCAGTCACTGCAGCCTTCCCCACAGCAACGCTAGTTCATGCTCCGGGCCCCAAAGCTAACTCCTCACTGCATCGGCCCATGCGCCAGGCACTGGCTCAGCTCTCACCGAGTAGAGGGCTCCAACCCAACCTCACCCTCACTCTACACACACCTACATCCTCATTCCTGGATGCCCTGGCTGTTTTACAAGGTGGTTTTTAAAGGTTTAACTTTAATATCAGCCCTGGGGTAGGTATATTATATCCATTTCATAGAGGGAAAAAAAAACAACAAAACAGAGAACTTAACGCATATAATGGCCTAAAACCTGTAATTTGCAGAGTTCGGATTTTGAAATGATTATGTATCATTAAATACAAAAGTAAACAGAACTATTTTCTTTGCGTTCTGCTCCTTT
Organism: Otolemur garnettii; assembly: GCF_000181295.1. Lineage (NCBI taxonomy): Eukaryota > Metazoa > Chordata > Mammalia > Primates > Galagidae > Otolemur > Otolemur garnettii. The sequence goes on from NW_003852429.1 coordinate 11,011,545, forward strand.
TGTTTGTATTAGACTCTAAATCCCATGAGAAAAGAGGCTCAACATTTTATCCCAGACAGTTAACACAGTACCTAGCATGTGGTATTCACTCAATAAGTTATACGTTGATGAATGAAGGAGATTTCACTGCTTCAGTGGAATACCCACTGCAGGCATATGGAAAACATCTACTTAATGGTAGGTATGGATACCTCCGTAGCTACAGACTTTGACTTCTAGATTTTGCGGCATCCTTGGAAACAGGACAAGACAGACAGGCTAAATTTGAGGCAGGAAAAACCAATTTGTTGTCACAGTATAAGGGAATATTGAATTACTTTTAAAAAGGGTAACTTAAAATGTAAAATTACAATTTGAAAAATAATAGTTAACCGTGATATTGGAAGTCTGCAACTTTTCACAACATTTTGGTGTGACATATCCTATTACAAATGTTAAAATTTTAAATCAGTATATTTAGAGATGTTCTTTCCTAGAATTTCATCTCCTTTTTGGTTACGATCTTCATTTATGGTCCATATATCTAAATTATTCTTAAATAAAACTACTTTGCCATGCGAGGAGGACACCTCTAAACTTCTGCTTGGCTGTCTGTCCTGTGAGATGATGAAGGGAGTGTACTGAACAATAGAATTACTCTTAGGATTAGACAGTGTCCATTTTTTTAATCTCCTCTTTATTTATTCCTTATTTATTGATGATAACCAGGTAGCCATTCTCTGTCCCCTTTGAGGTCTTTAGACTCCCCCTGGGATTTCTTGGACTTTTAGGTTGCGTCAGCTACCACCTGTTCTCCATTAATTTCAAAATATTTCTACATCCTTTATTGTCAACATTTTACTAGACTTTGTACCTGGACATCCCAACCCATATTCAGCTTGGACTGTTCAAGACATGAGCCCCTACGATTCTCTCCGGGTCCACTTCTGCTCTCACCACAGGACATGGTGTTGCTGCTTCTGCATTTTCTGGGTTGTTGTCTGAGTCATCTCTTCTTTTAATTCATTCCCAACATAAAATCAATAACCAAATCCCATCCCTGTTACTTACAGAGTATTCTCTGAAATGAACTCCCCTTTCTGTTTCACAGCCAAGCTTTCATGTCTGGCTCCCATAACCATCTTCTTGCACAACTACGTACCAGTTCCTCCCATTCCCGTCCATTGCTCACCCTCCAGTCCCAGTTTTCTAACTACAAATAAAATCCATCTTACCCACTTAAAAACTTAGCCCGTTCCTTAATTGTTTCTCACAGCTCAATGTCCCATTTGCAGCATACAAGGATCCAACCTAGTTTTTGGGTCTTATTTCCTGCCACATGCTTTGCACACATGTTTTTGCAGTCAATTTGAATTTTTAAAATCACCTCCAGTACAAGCTGAGTCCCTTTAGGTTCTCCACTTGTGGGTATCCACTTACACGATTCCCTGTGTCTAAAATTCCTCACCTCACTATTTGGCAAAATCCAACTTCTCCTTCATGAGCCAGATGGAATATCATCTTCTCCAAGAAATTTTTTTTTGTTTTCCCTCAAAGAACAAATCTTTGACTTTTGTTTTTGTGATTTAGAAGTACTTTTATTTATTCTCCAAATATAGTGGGTAGAATCTTTTTAAAACATAACTAAGATTGTATCATTTTCCTGTTGAGTATTATTCAAAGGCTTCTTGTTCTATTATAAGATAAAATCTAACTCTTTACCTTTTCCTGTTAGCAGAGGTTCCCTTAGTACCAGGTGGCAAGGCTCATGCCCAGTGCCCGACCCTTCAGTACATCAAAACCACACCAAATTCATTCATTAAAGAAGACATGGGTGCCCCTGCCACTGGGGAGCAGCATTAGTAATGGCATAGCATGACATAGGGGGTAGAAAACCATAGCTTGGGGGGCCAGATCCAGCTCACTTGTCCACAAATAACGGTTTTGGAAAGACAACTATGACCATTCATTTGTACATAATCTACAGCTACTTTTGGGCTATGGTGACAGAGCTGGGTCATTTATTGCAAATCTTATGGCCTTTTCCAGAAATTTTTACCAACCTCTGAGGCAGCCTGTAACCCCAATATCTGCTCCTGTTGACTACCACGTTCAAACCCCAGAAAACACTTCTCAATGTCTGTTTGCCTTTGTCTTCAAAACAAAGGTTCCTTTTTCTCCAACTGGTGTAAAACTTTTCAGGTTGTGCCACCACTAACAGTAGAGATCTCCACCTCTTTGGAGGCCAGGAAGGGTCTGAGTTCTTAAGATATCAGAAAGCCACATCAGTCGTCAGATCCTTCCTCTCCGCAATCATGATGCAGTGGATCCTCACACAATAAAATATAATTTCCCCAAAGTGCAAAGTGTCTATTTGCTTATTTCTCTCCATTTACAGTTCCAGAAACATTCACAATTTAACAAATTATGTACAACAATTTTATACATGGAAGCTAGAAAACATTTTGTAATATTAAAATATTAGTTTTAAATTTCTATACAAGTATATTTAGATATGTGTAGCATGATTGTAATTCTTTACCCTCATGACTATTCAACACTGAACACCAGAAATGCTTACATTTATAAAATAGAACATATAAGTATTATAAAACTGAATTAAACGTTATTTTATTTTTATACAAAATATGACTAAGTTCTTAAAATAATTGTTATACGAATGTATTATGACTAGTTTCATTCCTTTTATTACAATAGGTAATTGTGAATGTTTTAGAAAACCAACTATTTAGAAAATTATGTAAATAAATTTAATATTTTCAACTGTTAAAAGTCGCTTTCATATTTATTTTGATAACATTTAAATTTTGTACAATCTGAAAACAATTCAATTTTATTTTTTAGTCATTTGGATTATTTCTGCCAATAAAATATGTATTATGTGACTGTTTTTATTAAGCTTACGTGCCTGTTTTTTATAAGCTTAATTAGTGATTTTGCAAAAATGAAAGCAAAAAAAATGAATTCTAAAGAGTAATGACATGATTCATAAACTAGGCATTTTAGTATATTATGGATATGAGATCACCAATGCATTAAGAGAACACAGAAAAATGAGCAATGATAAGTAAATTCAGTCAACTTTAGTATTTTTCTAACTTTTAAACATACAAATCTAATAGTTCTATGTGTATTTTAAAATCTTGTCCTAATGAAGGCCTACTTGTCTCAGTAGGGTAGAGCATGTCTCCATCAGTAGTTCCTGAGCTCTTTACATGTGCAGTCATGTGATCCCCATTCACACCCCTGCCCTGTGCCCAACATGGGAAGCAGATAATACATATTTGTTGAGGAAATGCTGAATTATAACATAAATAGTGCATTGTAATTTATGTATGGCTCTGAATTTCTCTTTGTAACAATAAGTTCCTATTTGAATGTATAATTCTAAAAAATATTTCTTGATTGAATGATAAATATTTCTTGAATGAATAAATAAATTAATTAATTAATGATTGAATAAATTCATCAATTGTAATGAGTATATTTCCAAATCAATTAATGGAGTATTCTGGATATAGAGTTTATTATTCTTCAAGTACCTTAGTTTTTCCAAGTGCTGAATCTTGGGGTCACCATTTCTCCCTGCTAAGCTTATTTTTGAGTTAATTTGTGCAAGTGTGTGCAACTCATCCACTGATAATCATATTACTTTATTATTGTTGTGTCTCACCCGAGCTCAGAACACATAATTTGCCAAGAACATGTCCAAGGCAGATGGACCTGAAATCTGTGAAGCTTTTATTATTTTCATTAGCACATGATACAAAGGACATAAGCCTCCATAATCAAACATTGCTACAGAGAAGCTGAGGCTCCCTGGCAGCCATGGCTACCACAACATGCATTCTGCTTATATAAATTTGATTGCTACTAACCCAGGCAGCAATTTTAGTTGAACACAGAGAGGAAGAGCATGTTAACAATTTTTTGGCTTTCTGAGAATTTCCTTGGCACATATGGAAAAGGAATAATGTGAAAACAAAATCTAAATGTACTCTCTTCGCATAAGGACATTTGTATTGATTTTCTCAATAGCTTAACTCATTTCTCAATCAGAAAATGATCAAAAGTTTGTCACCATATTGTTCTTCCTTCTTAGAGAAAATATTTGCTTAACTTTCCATCAAGGAATTTTATATTAGTCCAGAAAGTTCACAAAATGTATAATTCTTTCTTTAAAAAAAAACCCAGCATTTTTATTAACAAAGTTGTATATATGCACCATAGAGAAGACAGATTTAAAGGTAGGAAATAAAACCATACCATCCTGCCCATTTGGAGAGTTTTGCTATTACTTTTTAGCATATCATTCCCAATAAACACCCAGATGCATATGCATTTTTTTCAAAATAAGAAAATGCAATATGTAAGTTTTATAATTTTTTCAATGAAGAATAAATATATCTCCATTTCAACGAATTCTTATGTCATCTAATACCCAGTCTTAATCAAATTTGCTCCAAAATTTCCACTACTGCTGATTTTTCTCTGTCAAGATGCAATATATAATCACAGGCTTTTTTCTAGTTACCATATTTCTTAAGTTTTTTAATCTAGTTAGTGACATGTCTTGTGAGGTTGAACTGCTAAAGAGACTGTGGATTTCTTCTCTCTTGAATAAGAAGAGCATAAAGATAAAGGGAGAAAGGTGACTATGCAATTACAAGTATGTAACTCCATCCCATCAAATCCCCAATGAAACAACCAAAAAGATTTCCCAAATTGAGGCTGGAAGTTGTATACCTTCTAGAGAATAATGAAGATGCTGCTTTATATGCCAGAACCCATAAAAAATGTCTTCCAGAGATAGGACAGATTGAATGAGATTGGAGGAAGTCAATATCCTCTGAAAGTCTAGAATGCCTAGGAGGTAAGTGAAGGATCCATGATCACATATCACATTGGAGCAAGACACGAAAATAGTACTCAGGACAACAGCCACATCCATTTTGGCATTTCTTTTCCCTGAATGGACTAGTAGCCTTTAGAGTATACCAATCCCACAGAGGGACAGAGGAGTCACTTCTACCTTCACTGACCACACCAAAGAGAGGAAAAAGTAGATGTCTCTGAAGGGGAAGCACTGTCTCAAAGGCTCATAATGCTAATTGAAGTATGAGTGTGTCAAAAACAACAAACATTCAAGATACTCGAAGACTTAGAAAATGTAGAAACTAGGCAAACCTTCTCAATAATCTAATGAAGAAGCTATCCAGAATAATAAAAGATGCAATAAATTCAGTAAAAGAAGGATGAAGAATTCAAGTTATCAAGAACTAAAACCTGTTAAACATAGGTTGAGTATTCCCAACCTGAAAATCTGAAATTCAGACTACATCAAAATATAAAACTTTGGGTTTTAGATGTTTGGGATTTAGGAATGCACAACCAGAAGTATAATGTAAATATTCAGAAAAAGATTCAAAATCTAGAACACTTCTGGCCCTAAACATCACAGATAAGGGATGCTTGCATGAACTTTCAGACATACAAAGGAAGAAGCATTTGAGAGTTCTCAAGCCACTACCACTTTCCGACTGCAACCTCAAGAATATTCAAAGCAAGAACCACCTGACTGAAGCCTCATAAATATTCAAAGAAAGAACCACCTGACTGTAACCTCATGAATATTCAAAGAAAGAACCACCTAGTTGAGCTTAGTCAACTCTGACATGTATAAGACATAGTGATAAAAATGTTTATTGTTGTTTTATTCCATCTTTTTGGTGGTAGTTTGTTATATAATGCTAGGTAATTGGATAACAGCTAACAAAAAATCTATACATAAACTAAGAATGAATAAGAACTCGCAGAGAAACTAAACTATAGAAAGCATAAAAAATAAGTCATAGTGTTGTGGCAGTACATGCAAATGGTTTTTCCAAATACCAAATGGAAAAGATACTCAGAGTGAACTCAAATAGAAAACCAACTTATCAGCTTATAATAAATGCCCCAAATAAAAGGTTTAAAACACACAAAAAAAGAAAGAAAAAAAATATATGAGGCATTAAATTCAAGAAGAAAAAAGAAAAGAGAACAAAATGAGCCTAATCAAAAAATGAAGAAATAAACAACAAATATAATGGCCAAAAAAAGTGACTAGTAAAATGAAAACCAAATACGTTGCTAATTAGACATGAAAATCATTCTGAACCACATTCAAAAACAGCCCTTTTGTAAAATATTCAAGAAAAAAATGAGAAAAAAACAAAATAACATCAAACTGAAGAATAAAAACATTGCCGAATATACAAAAGCTATGTTTAAAATTATTATAATATAAGAAAGTAAATGTAAATAAATATCTGATTGAAATGAATGATTTGGGACAAATTTAAATTTCCCAAATTGTTTCAAGGAGCAGAAGGCATGAAGAGACAAAGTATAAATTACTATAACAAGTCAACTTATAAAACTAATTCCACTGCCAGACTTTAAGTTGTGAATTCTTTCAAACTATTTTGGACTATAATCCAAATAATAAATTGTTAAAACATATTAACAAAATAGAAAGATTTTCTCTTATATACAAAATTATTATAATTTCACTCAAGAGTCTGACCAAGATATTACTTAAAAGAGCATTTCCTACATTTTGATCAAAATAGTAGTTTTTATATAATAACATCTGCATATAATAAAAATACACTACTTACCAAATAGACTTTGGGAAATTTGCTTTTAAGGCTTTTTGTTGCTGTTCTGAACTTATGAGTCTATCATAAGATAATAATCAGTACTTTTAAAGCTTTCATACAGGAAAATGTTTTTTAACCAGAGAATATTATTAATGTTCTATAACACAATGGAGTGGATGACTATAGATACAATTTAGAGAATGCTGCTATAAACCAATTTCACTTTGAACATAGACACAAGGAATTAGCACTGATATATTCTTATTCATGACATTTTATTACAAATATGTAGTTCTGTTATAAACTGGCATGACACTCAGTGGTAAAACATTAAACACAATACCATTAAAATCATGGATAAAATAGGAATGTCTATTATCAGGGAAATTGTGTTTTGATCCAATGATAAAGGCAATGCAGTAACTCATGAAACATGTATAAGGTGCACAAATATTACAAAAGAAGGATAATTGGTCAGAGTCTGCAGATGATATGGCCACAGATATCCCTCAAATAAGAGAACTGACTGAAGAAAATTAATCTATCATGTCAACAGTGAAGCTGTCATAGCCTGTGACGAGTTATCACCCTGCTAGTAACATCAATGTTTTTAAAGAATTGTTTGAGATATTCTTAAACAAAAACGTTAGTAAACTATAATTGCTGTAATTATGCTTTTTTTTTAACATATACCTTTAAAACCCAAGGAGCTAAAATTAAATAGTTATCATTTCTAGCTCATGAGGTTATAGGTGACTCTAATTTTATTCTTTATGCTTTTTTTGTATTTCCCACATCTTCTAAAGGGAGCACATACTCTTAGTACAATCAGACTTTTATTTCTATTATTATGAATATTCTAATCCTGCCCTTTATTATATCTAGCTATCCCTTAAGAACAATTGACTCTAAGGGGTCCTCATCTCATCTCACCTACCATGTTTCCCCAAAAATAAGACTTACCCCCATAATAAGCCCTAGCAGGATTTCTATGCATGTGTTAAATATAAGCCCTACCCCAATAATAAGACCTAGTGATGGGCAGATATGCTGCATAGCCACACCATGCATTTCGGCACGGAGAGGAAGACATCCCCTGAAAGTAAGCCCTAGTTGTCTTCTTGAGAAAAAAATAAATATAAGACAGTGTCTTATTTTCGGGGAAACACGGTAGGTATTCATCTCATTAGGTGTACGTTGGATTGAGTTTTCAAATTGACGTGTGTTGATGACACATTCAATTATATTTAACTATTTATTAGACATCTTCATTTAGTTGATGTGAAGAAATCTTACACAAATAATGTGTGTACAAAACTGAAGTTATTCTAGAAAACATTCTTCTTGTTTTAGAGTTAACTATTTGAGCAAAGGATATTTAACTTGCCCAGCTACCTAGATTAGCAAGAGGATGTTGAAGAATTATATTATCTGAATGAATAATAGTGTTAGAGAAGGCTAGGAGACAGGGCTGGGAACAGATGCAGGGTCTTGAAGAACGGGTGTAGGTGATAAAGTAAAGAACCCTCAAGCAGAAGCCACCTGGGGTTAGGGAAGGGGCTGTAAATCACAGGCAGGAACCAGCTTCAACTGGCTTGTCAGCTATCTCTGTGATCTTACATGAACTTTGGCTAATTTTAATATCATTTGCATTGTGGCTTTAAAATTTCTCCACCCTTGAAATTGTCAGGACAGTTCCAAAGTAACCATGTAATGTATGAACATGGGAGGGAACCTAATTCTGGGAATTACTACCCAAATTCTTAGTAAAATCTAACCCCCTAATCTTGAATATTCCTCCCCTCAATTATTTGTAAAACTTCAAAAAATCAAAAACCACTTTCTCCCAGTACATCTGCTCTTTTCCAGCCTGCTTACTCCATCTTTGGTTAGAAAGACATCGTTTGCTTTCAATGAAAGCTACTTGCTTTGGTTTACATGATGGACCCTGGAGTTCTTTTCTTCCAATGATCACCAGAAAGAACCTCCACTCGGAGGACATATAACAATAGTTTAGAAAAGAAATGATATTTAACATGGGTCTTAACACACATCTTAGAAAAGAACTGAGGCACCACCAGGTGTAAAACTGGGACATGATACGCTCATGAAAAATTACTGCATCTTATCAGAAGTCAGAGTAAAAACTGAAGGCATAAAAATAAAACGTTTCCATTTGAAACGAGACATCAATGATTCAGCCTTCCTAAGAGTTTCTAGTGAGAATACATTGACCTTATCAGCAACATAACTGAAAAAATTATTGCTTGTGCTCTTAAGACACATGTGAAATGAGCCTTGGTTAACAGTGGCCTAAAGGGATATTGATGGTCCCCTTTTCTGTCAGAAGTCTGAAGGCAATGTGCTTCAAACAATGTTTAGAAGTGGTTTGAATGCTCCTTAAAATTTCATAACAGTGTTGAGTATATTGGATACTTTTTTCTTCCATTCTTGAGATACTTTGCTAAGGAGGACATTTTCCACACAACAATTATGAGAAAGACACGAAGACTATGTTAGCCAGTTGGATGAGAGTTTTCCACACTGCATATGGAAGCAACACACTGTATCATATGATAGAATTAATGTACACAATTATGATCTAATAAAAAAATAAATTAAAAAAAATTTCAAAGGAGAGTATTGCTTAGGCTAATTGTAAGAAAATTACACATAAACTCTTGGATTCTGATGTCATAAATATCCACCTTTATGTTGCATTTTCTTTTATAACGTGTAGTACACATCAAAGTCCGTCTTCAAAATGGTTTCTCTAGAGTTCAAGAGAAGAAAAATATAATACCTCTATCTGCAAACTTTAAAAAACAAAATGGTATAGGTCAAACAATATGAATAAACATATTATACTTATGGGGAAAATGTAAAATGAAAATAAAAGATAGCCTTAAAAATCAAGGCATTTTATTCAGTATACTATTAAATTTGCATAATTCAAGCTCTTAATGATATAGTCAGCCCTCCATATCCATGGGCTCTGCTTCTGCAGATTCAACCAACTATGGATAGAAAATATTTGGGGGGAAAAACAATAAAAAATAACAATACAATAATAAAAATTAGAAACATAGTGTAACAACTATTTACATAGTGTTTGCATTGTGCTCCATTTT
>NW_003852429.1:11022134-11023194 GCF_000181295.1 Otolemur garnettii
TCAGCCTCCCAATTCCTCATCAGGCCTCGATGAATTGCATGTGGAGGAGAAGAGAATTTGATCTTCTAGATGTTTCCAACATGGAAATACTGCTTTCTTCCAGGATTATATATCACTATAAAGGCCAACAATGTCTCACTCATGATTTGAGGGAAATTATTCATATATGATCTATTATGCTCTATTCCTAATCAAATGAGCTCAGCACCCCTTTGGCTTCTCCAATCATAATAACTTGTTTCAATCAACAACAATGCCCAGAGTTCTCTGGGTATACAATGACACAGCTTGAAACACCCCTTCAAAACTTTTCTGCCACTTTAGCTTATCTATAATTAAGAAAATTGATTCCAGAAGTATAAGAAAGATAACATGGCTTATCTGAAAATGGAGAGAAGAGCAACAAAAGGCACATACTTCCAATAAAATTAAATACATGTAATTAAAAAGTCACTGAGAGTTGACCAGGAATTTAACAATGCATCAAGTAACTTGAATAAACCATCAGTTATCTTTTGATCATTACCTATGAATGTATAATCTAGTAAAAGGATATTCAGTTGTGTTTTCAATATATTAAAAGGCGCTTTTGTGATGCAGATTTTGAAGGGAAGATTGTTCTTGGCTCTATTTAACTATATTTCAGATGTAGCTAGTTAAGAATGTCAGCACACAAGAATACACTTAAGTAATACATTAATAATAACATTTGGCTTAAAATATATCCAATGTTAAGCAGGAGGTTATTAATGTATTGTGAATCCATACTAATTATTATGGTAGAATGCCCAGAATTTAAAATAGGAAGCTAATTCATGGCAGCAACTTTCTTTTAAAAATTAATCTTAATTTGATGTCTAATAAGTGCCTTACCAAGTACGTAAAGTTCTTTATCATTGTTGCTGTAGCGTGTGGTTTGAGTACTAAAAAGCTATTGCTTCTTCTGACATCTAATTTGCATCAGGTTCTTAATTTTCAATTGGAAATAAATTAGGCACTTGGGAATAGAAGCACCAGTGAAATTATCTTATCAGTAGCAACACTATTTTACTAAAGACAG
>NW_003852429.1:11024346-11030246 GCF_000181295.1 Otolemur garnettii
GTAATTATGTAAATTGTACAGAATCTCGCATCTTGATAAGGACAAATCAGAACTATAATTCTGCCTCACAGAAATACCATTTTTTGATTATTTCATACCGTGTAAAGGAAACACTAGTAATGGTGTTGGATGAGATCTAATGAGTTGCTTTTATCGCCCATTGAAAACCCGTGGAGCTCCCCACTCTTTCAACTCCCAATTGAGCAATTGCATTTTCCAATTTCCACAGATCCATTTAAACTCTGGAGCAATGTTTTGACAAAGGAAATGAACTGTACAGGAGAGTTTTCAAGGAAAAATAAGACAAATATGAGGTATTTATGTTAAATAAAACTGTTTTAAAAAATCCTGCTTCATATTCTGTGTCGTGAATATGCTATAATGACAAAACCATATGTACGTGCTAACTCTTGGTAATTGGTTCTCTAAGGGCTGCAATCGTATTGGCTGAGAAAAAAAATAATCACTGAAAACTTTCTAAACTAATCTGAAGGAAAAGGCAGACATCCTACTCTTAAGCATCCAAATAAGTAAGCACTCACAGCACCACCAAACAAAACCAGCCAGGCTCCTTGCTCTTTAAATTATAGCAAAGGATGAAAAAACAAACAAACAAACAAACATTACGTGCCACCCTTGACAGCATTTCTGTGCAGATAGTGGGTAGCAAAATAACAGCACAACAAGGGACAGAAAATCCAGACAAGGTGGCAGGGGAGGTTTAAATATAGTGTCTTTAAAGATAAGCAAAGAGATGACTACCAAAGAAATTTTTCCACTATACATATAAATCATAGTAAAATGTGTTCCTGGGTATTTTTGGCTGATGCTCTTACGCTCCAGCTATCTTCAGGGGCATGTTCAGTTTCAAATTAATGGCAGTAATCTATCTAATCTATGACTTGCCTTCTATTAGCTTTCTCCCAGTCTCCCTCTGTTTACTCGTTCCACTTTTCCTCCTCCTCCTTGAAATTTTTTATAATCATCACGTCAAGATTAAATAATAGAGCAAAAGCCTTTCCTCCAAAGGCACGTTATCTGAGCTCCATCACTGTCTTTCTCTTGTGCAGCCGTATGAGCAATTTTTCTAGATGCAGCATCAAGATCCATTTGTTTCCTTCTTCCCGCATCACATCTTTTTACACCAACGGTAGATAACTAGATACAGACACATTCTTTCTCTATTCTTGAGCCCCCCTAGAAGATACCTACTAGGTAAGAAGATAGTGGCTGTTGTTTCTCTTTTTGTTTCATTCAAGATGAAACTATGGCGAGATCTAGGTAATAGGAGTGGGACAAAGTCTAATTTCCATCCTTAAAGATTATGGTAGATGATGCCTGCTGCGGGGATGGTGGTAACTGCACTCTCTTAAGAACAGCTTTACTATTGGGAAAGCATAAGTGGGACTAGAACTACTCCACCCTCTACACACAAAAAGTGAGGGGAAAATATAAATAGCATGGACTCTGTGTATACAACTGTGAAATGAGGGGGGATCGTGAAAATTAAGAGGCAAAGCTCACTGCTGTAATAAAGTTTTAACATAAGTAAATACAGTCTTTCTGAAAATAAAAAAGAGAAAACAATAAAGCAGGAAAAGAGAAAGACTAACACATTCTAATATAATACAGAGATAGACGGGAGAAGGAAGGTAGAATTTCAGGACACAAAATCACCATCCTCATTGGAGGTCGCAAAGAGTAGCGTTAACTCCTACAACAAACTGAATCATTTTGATTTAGGAGGCAAACTTCAGAACTTTCCCCAGAAGTTATAGAAAAAGAAAAAACAACAGAGGATAAAGAAAGAAAGGCAAAATTAATCCTCGGAGTTATAGGATTAATGAGGAATCACTAATAACAAAAGTAATAATCGATATCCTGATGAAAGAAATAATTCCTAATAGAAGGCATTTGATAGAACGTCCTACTAATTCTAAACAAAGTTAAGTATACCCTGCCCCTGAAGTCCTACCAGCATTGCCAATCAACTAATATAGGACAAAAGAGTGACATGTACAGAGTTTAAAGGAAAAACTTTCACAGCGAGTTAATTTCCTCATGGCCAAGTTGCTTTAATGTGTGAGGAAAACAGAAAGAACTTTTAAGTAAGAAAGGACTGGATAACAAGACATCCATTTACACTTTTGAAAAAAAGCACTTGAAGCTTTATTCAGGTAATAAGAAAATAAAAACAAGGAATTTAGGACACAGAGAAACAGAATGTGTAAATCAAGCTCTCAAAATCAAATGTCTTACTGAAGGAAGAATAACAATATAAAAGTGTAAATTGGCTGATGAATGGCAGTAGAAAGTGGTGAAATTTGTGACCAACTGGAGAGTTTATACCTTTCCCACAAGCACTAAAATAAAAATTCTAAGAATTTATTTTATTATCCAATCTGTTGCCTCCCCCTGGCCAGAGGGATATTATTTTTCTCCCTCTAACTCAAAAACACACTTAGGTTTTCCCTTCCTTGGTTTGGATCCTTTACCGTATGGTTCAGGTGGGACTCACGAGTACCCCTGATGATGGGGTAGGGTTAAAATAATCAAGTGTTCTTCTATCCCAGTACCAGCTAAGAAATCCTAATATTTATACACAATTGGAACACTGCATCAACAAAGTTAAATTTATCCAGATTTTTTTCTCTATTTTTAAGGTGCAGAGAGAAATATTATTGTCAATGTCATTGCAAGAAAACTTTTTAGCACATTTAAAATCAGACGTTCATTGGTTCCTTATACCTCATATTAATTGGCTATGTCTTTTATGCTAATTAGAATAAATCAATAACTATCAAATGGAAGATCTCTCTGACATCTAATTTTTTATATCTATATTAACCATGTTTAAAAATCCATATTTACAGTTGAACCTGAATAATATAAAAATTAATGGAAAAAGAAAGACCAAGGCCCAGGTATAAAGGGGATGGGAATTTCCTAGAGCCAAGGAAAGACCCTGATAATAGAGTTTTTCCCAAAGGTGGAATAATTATTTGCATTGCTCATCTATCTTCTCCCTCTCTCTGCACCTCCCAACAAAGCCTAAGACAAAATTTCACCAAAAAAGAAAGAGTTGTTTTTTTAAACTCTAGGTCCACATATTTGCTTCTCAAGGTAAAATACCTTATTCTTTCACCCATACCCCTCACCAAATCAGTATTCTCCTAAACTGTGACTGCCAGATATTGACATCTATAGAAATGTAAATACTCATCCAACACATCTCAGATATGTAGTACATGGCAGGTGTTGTGTAAGGCAACAACAACATAAATATAAAAAAATGAAGCTTTAGTTCAAGCTTCAAGAAATATTGAAGAGGAAAAGGTATGTCACAGCTATCTTTGGCTCTTCAGTTCTTTTGGGGGTTGTCTGAATCCAGTGGGAACATATTGGCCCCAGCCATTGTTATTGCACTTGGCTTACAGTGTAACCATCATTGAAATAGTACCCTGTGCCCAGTCCTTAAGAGCACCCAGCCTCTACCCTCCAACTGGCTCATGCAGCTGCCTCAGGGTTTCTGGAGCAGCAACTGGAAGTGTGTCACACTCTCCAGCTAAGCTGAAGACCCACCCAATGTTCCTTCTGCCACATTCTATTGGCCAAAGCAAGTAGCAAGGAGGCAGAGAAAGATGGAGGAATAGAAATATCTCTTTTCTGGCTACTCATGGTGAAACAGAGGTAAGTGGACATCAGCTACTTCTGGTTGAAAAAATCTACACAGAAACATCACTCCAGGGCCCAGTGAAGCAGCAGGAAACTTGAGGAGCCAAGGAGATGGTCTGAAGCTAGGGAAACCAACACAAGGCACGTGCTTGGTGTGGGCAGAGGCTGCTGGTTGGCCAACTCTCCCATGAAGGGCCAGGGAGGGAGGGCAAAGGGATATCCTGCAGTATTTTGATTGGGACTGGGCTGCTCCCTGGAATGGAAAGTAGACTAGAACAGCATCTAGTGGCCATGGTTGAAATGCCAGGCAGGGTGGTTTTCCCTCTGGCTTGGCTGCTAGTGGGTGATGTCACATTTGCACAGGAGGATCCATCTATGGGGTCCTACCGCACAGCAGCTCTGGAACACCTATTGAGCTCCATGGCCATCCCTGGGGTAAGCCGAGTGCCCCTGCACCACCCAGGAACCCACTTTGTTGTCAGGGAACATGGTCTGATAGGTCTCCTGGGAAGTCTGATGAGAGCTTTGGGACTCCAATTAACGGGGACTGAATGCTGACTAAGGAAACAGAACCAGTGGAAGGCAGGTAAATCAGGAAGACAAGATCAGGTTTTCTTTACAACTAGAGAGTGGCTTCTGACCCCCATCATATAAAAAAGTCCAGTGTGTGTTCTATCTCCTAACAACATCACAGCACCACCTGGTGTTTAGGCAATACACACATATACAATACATACGCATATGTACACAAAATGTATGGTTTTACGTTTATTTTTGGCTTCATTTTTCAATTTTGTCCTTAGTTTTCTTTTTCATCTTGTTTGTCCTTGTTGTTGGTTGTTTAGTTTTTTTGTGTGTTTGGTTGTATTTTTATTTTTCACTTTTATTTTTTCAATAGTAAGGGCTCTTTTTTTTTTTTAGGTTTTTGGCCCCTTTTATTCTTTCTCTCTTTTTTATTTCTCTACTTTTCTTCACCATTGGTAGAGATTTTTTTTTACTTTTATCATCTTTCCCACATAAATTTCTCATATAACAAAGATCTCCTTTTTTATTTCCTTCTTTATCTTATACAACTAACTTTAAATTTTTATCTATTTTATTATTGTTTCATACTTTTTCTCCCTAAAGGATGGAATAGTAACAGAATTGGTCTGGTTCAAGGGTCATGGCATTGGTCTGGCTCAAGGAAGCTACAAGCTCATAATCTTGGGTGTCCTTCTAGCTTTTGTCATTGGAAAGAAGGTACTGGTATGTCCCTACAGTGACATGCTGATGATTTCTTTCTACATTTGGCAGAGGTAGAGTCTTGCTACTGCCCAGGTGTGTAAGAAACTTCTGATTTTGAAGAACCTTCCCAGCCTGGTCCCCCCAAGTCCTAGATCTGCAGGTATGGTTAAAGCATCCCACCATACACCACATTTCACCTGTCAGTCTCTTTCTCTCTTGCTGTCCTTTTCTCTCCTTTTCTTCAATTCTTTCCTTCCACTCCCACCTTTTTTTTTTCTTTACTTTTTTCTTATCTTTATCTTATCCCTTCTCACTCTTTACCATTATCATCACTTTGGACTTACATTTTTTATTATTATTATTTTTTGGCCAGGGCTAGGGTTGAATCCATCACCTCTGGCATATGGGACTAGGGCCCTACCCTTTTGAGCCACAGGCACTGCCCTGGACTTATATTTAAAGCCTACTTCAAGACTTAAGCTCTGAGATAAGGTAATTGAAAGTGAAGGATGGAGTAATAATGAAAAAGTAGGAGAAGGACATGAACAAGAAGAAAACACACATGAGGAGGAAATAACAGAAAAAAATCTGGCAACATTGAAAACCAGAATAGAGCAACCACCCTAAGGCATCATGAGGTAGCTACTGCAGAGGAGTCCACCTATAAAGAATTAATGGAAATGACAGAAAGGGTATTTTAAATTTGGATGGATACAAATATAAAGGGAACTGACAAGAGTGGAAAAACAGAACCAAATAATGGATAAAAGATTAGAAGAGTATAGAAAAGATATGGCAGAGCTTAAGGACATAAAGGGGTCAATCAGGGAACTTAAAGATGCAGTATAAAGTATCAATAACATATTAGACCATGGAGAAAAAAGAATCTGAGAGAACAAGGATAAAGCCCTTAAGTTAAAAAGAAGAAAAAAGAGAGCGAGAGACCATGCAAAATATTCACTCAGACAATTATGGGACTTCACAATGCACTCAAACAT
>NW_003852429.1:11030588-11031141 GCF_000181295.1 Otolemur garnettii
AATTCTGTATGCTGCTACACTAAGCTTCAAAATCAATGGAGAAATAAAAAAAACTTTTACTGATACAAACCATGAGGAACTTGCCACAAGACCAGCTCTATAGGAAATAGCTAGAACTGTTCTCCAGACTGAAAATCACAATGAACCACCATCAAAGCAAACACCAAGAAACTAAAGGACAAAACATACCTTTCAAAAATAAAGCAAAGAATAAAACTAAACAGTGGATTTTCACAAAATAAGATGACTAGAACTCCAGCACACTTATCAATTCTCTCAATAAATGTTAATGACTTAATTCCCCACTAACAAGGCATAGGCTGGCAGATTAGATTTAAAAAAAAAAAAAGGTGTAGCTATCCAAATGCTTTCTCCAGGAAATTCCCTAACCTTTAAAATGGAGCAATAGACCATACCTGGAATCATAGCATATCCCTAGACTTAACCAGGAAGCAATAGATCTCTTGAAAAGACCAACATCAAGGGTTGGAAAACAATATTTCAGGAAAATAGAAACCAGAAGAAAGGAGGAGCTGTATTCCTTTTTTTTTTT
>NW_003852429.1:11034271-11037438 GCF_000181295.1 Otolemur garnettii
GAGTTGAAACACATTCTTCTTAGTAAAGTATCACAAGAATGGAAAAGCAAGTGTCCAATGTAGTCAGTTTTATTATTAAGCCAATAGATTCTTGAACACATGCCCACATAGGAAAAAAACTTAATTCTGCACAAGTTGGGGGGAGAGGGAAAGAGTAAGGGGGACAAAAGGGAGGCTGTGGTGTGCTCCCACTTAAAGCGCACAGGTAGGAATGTATATCACACCTTTTGGGTATGGGACACAACTACAAGAGGGACTCTACCTAACAAATGCAAAAATTGTTACCTGGTTATTTGTACCTTCACAATAACCTAAAATAAAATATATAAGAGGGAATACTTATAAACACATCTTACAAGACTAACCCCAACCCTGATGCACCAAGGCTGGCAGGTTCAAACCTAGCTTAGGCCAGCTAAACAATGATGACAACTGCAACAACAACAACAACAAACATAGCCAGGCATTGGAGCAGATGCCTATAGTCCCAGCTACTTGGGAGGCTGAGGCAAGAGAACCACTTAAACCCAAGAGTTTGAGGTTGCCATGAGCTGTGATGCCACAGCACTCTACCTAGGGCAATACAGTGAGACTCTGTGAAAAAAAAAAAAAAAAAGAATACCACAAAGAAAGAAAGTTACAAGCTGATATCTCTGCTGACCATACATGCAAAAATTCTCAACAAAACACCACCAAACCAAAATCAATGGCATGTTAAAAAGATCATTCACCATGATCAAGTGGGATTTATCCCAAGGAGGCAAATATAATTCAATAAATGCAAATCAATGTGATACGCCATATTAATATAATAAAGTATAAAAATTCTATAATGATCTCAATAGATAAGAAAAAATCACTTGACAAAATTCATGACCCTTACTTGATAAACACTCTCAACAAGTTTAGAAGGAATGTAAATGGAACAATAAAGCCCATTTAAGGCAAGCTCACGACTAACATTATACTCACTTTTCCTCTAGGATCAAGAACAAGATAAGGATGCCCAGTCTCTTCACTTCCATTCAACAGTACTCTAAGTACCAACCAGAGCAATTAGGCAAAAGAAAGAAAGAAAAGGCATCTGAATTGCAAAGGAAGAAGTTAGCCTGACCCCGTTTGTAAACTATATGTTCTTATACATAAAAAACACTAAAGAGGCTGAAAAATAATAATAAAAAAAAAAACTTGTTAGAACTAATAAACAGATCTGGAAAAGTTGCAGGATACAAAATCAGCATACAAAAATCGGCTGCATTTTTATACGCTAACAATGAACTATCTGGAAGGGAAATCAAGAAAACAGTCCAATTTATTATATGATAGCTAAAAGAAACATAAATTACAGTCATGTGCCACATGATGACACTTTTTTTTTTTAAAACAGTCTCAAGCTATCACCCTGGCTAGAGTGATTCTCTTGTCTCAGCCTCCCAAGTAGCTGGGACTACAGATGTCCACCACAACAGCCGGCTACTTTTTGTTGTTGTTGTTGTTGTTGTTGTTGTTGTTGTTATTGCAGTTGTCATTATTGTTTTAGCTGGCCCAGCAGGGTTCAAACCCTCCAGCCTTGGTATATGTGGCCAGTGCCCTACTCTCTGAACTAACAGTGTCACCACACATGATGACATTTTGGTCAAAGCAGACCATATACAAAAGGTGGCCCTATGACATTATGATGGGCCTGAAGAGTTCCTATTGTCTAGTGATGTGAGGTCACAGTGCAATGCATTACCCCTGTGTTTGTGGTGATGCTGGAGTAAATAAGCCTACTGTGCTACCAAGCCATAAAAGCAGAACACACACATAATACTTGATAATGATAATAAACAATTATGTTACTGGCCTATGCATTTGCTATACTATACTACGTATTGATATTTTAGACTACAGTCCTGCTTATTAAAAAAAATCTAACTATAAAATAGCCAAGAAAGGTGTTTTGGGAGGTATTCCAGAAGATGGCATTGTTATCTCAGGGGACAGCAGCTTCATGTGTGTTACTGTCCCTAAAACCTTCCAGTGAGACAAGACGTGAAGGTGGCAGACAGTGGTTTTGAGGATCCTGCCTCCCTGTGGGTCTCGGCTAATGTGTGTGTTTGTGTCTTTGTTTTAATTTTAAAAGTTTAAAAAGTAAAAACTGTTAATAAAACTTATAGAATAAAGCTATAAAGAAAGGAAATACCTTTGTATAGCTGTAGAATGTGTGTTTTAAACTAAAGGTTATGACAAAAGAGTAGAAGAGTTAAACAAGTTAAAAACTTATAAAGTAAAAATATGATAGGAATCTAAAGTTAACTAATTGCCAAAGAAGAAATTTTTACCTAAGTTTAGTGTAGCCTACGTTCCTAGTGTTTCTACCGTCTACACCATGCACCGTCATCTTCCAGGCAAGGGTTTTTCAACTTTTTTTTTTATCCCACAGCACACTCGAACCTAGAGTTAAAATTTGCGGCACATTTAAATTATGTTGCTCAACAAAAAGAGGGAGGAAAAAGAATATACTCACTATTCTTTGAACTTCTTTTGAAAATAGTTTAATTAATGATCTTTAAAAATTTTCATGGCACACCAGTTAAAACCCACTGCTCTAGGCCTTCACCCACCACTCACTCATGGACTCAGCCAGGGCAATCTCCGCTCCTGCAAGCTCCATTCCTGGAAAGTGTCCTAACAGGCATACTATTTTAAAAATTGTTTATACCACATTTAACTCTACTTTTTCTATGTTTACATACACAGACACCTACCATTATGTTACAACAGTCTACAGTGTTCAGTACAGTAAAATGTTGTACAGATTCGTAGCCTTGAGCAATAGGCTATGCAATATAGCCCAGGTGTGTAGTAGGATATACAGTCTGCTTTGTGTAAGTACAGTCTGTGGTATTCACACAATGAAAAAATCACTTACACATTGCTCAGAATATATTTCCACTATTAAGTGATGGATAATTGTATTTAGGAGTAAATTTAATCAAGGCAATAAAAGACCTGTGTACTGAAAGCTACAAAACACTGATAAAAGAAATTGAAAATTTCTTTCCACAAATAAATGGAAAAATAGCCCCCCCCATGTTCATGGATTGCAAGAATTAATATTGTGAAAATGTTCACATTCCCCAAAGTAATCTATAGATTCAACATAATCCCTGTTAAAATTCTAA
>NW_003852429.1:11037838-11038149 GCF_000181295.1 Otolemur garnettii
GAATTATATCCAACTAAAAAACTGCTGCACAGCCAAGGAAACAACCAACAGAGTGGAGAGACGACCTACGGAATGGGAGAGTAGATTTACTCACCATAGAGCTGTGGAGAGGTTAATGTTCAAAATATGCAATGAACTCAAACACCTCAATAGTAACAACAACAACAACAAAAATACCCAATTTACAAAACTGTAAAAAATCTGACGAGGTATCTCTCAAAAAGTGGCATGTAGGTGGCCAACAAGTATATGAAGAAATTATCTACATCACTAATCATTAAGGAAATGCAAACTAAAATCACAGAGAGATA
>NW_003852429.1:11038271-11049794 GCF_000181295.1 Otolemur garnettii
AAAAAAAAAAAAAAAAGTGGTGCCTGTGGCTCAAGGAGCAGGGCGCTGGCCCCATATACCAGAGGTGGCAGGTTCAAACCCGGCCCCCACCAACAACTGCAAAAAAAAAGGAGAAGAAGATATCTTTAAGGTGGTGCTGTGGCTCAGTGAGTCGGGCGCCGGCCCCATATACTGAGGGTGGCAGGTTATACCAAGGGTGGCAGGTTCAAACCCAGCCCCGGCCAAAACTGCAACAAAAAAAAATAGCCGGGCGTTCTGGCCGGCACCTGTGGTCCCAGCTACTCGGAAGGCTGAGGCAGGAGAATCACCTAAGCCCAGGAGCTGGAGGTTGCTGTGAGCTGTGACTCCACTACACTCTACCAAGGGTGACAAAGTGAGACTCTATCTCTAAAAAAAAAAAAGAAGATAACAAGTGTTGGTGAGGATATGGAAGAACGTAAACTCTTGAACAATGTTGATGGGAATATAAATAGGTATTGCCTTTATCAGAAACAGTATAGAAATTCCTCAAATAATTAAAACTAGAACAACCACATGATCCAGCAATTCTACTGCTGGGTATACATCCGGGGGAAACTTAACCACTATGTTGAAGATATAACCAGTCTCCCTTATTCATTGCAGCATTATTCACAATAGCCAAGATAAGCGTCCAGAACAAATGAATAAAGAAATGTAGAAAAAAAATAAATGTGATACACACATGCGCACACACACACACATACATGTTGGAATTCTATTAAGGCTTTATAAAAGCAGAAATTTCTGTATTTGCATCAACAGGGATGAACGTGAAGGGCATCCCTATTAAGTGAAATAAACCAGGCACAGAAGAACAAATACTGCAGGGTCTCACTTATATGAGGAATCTAAACAAAGTTGGATTCATGGACACTGAACGTAGAATGGTGATTATAGGATCTGGGGGCGGGGGCTTAGGGAGATAGTAACTATAGGAAATAAAATTTCAGTTAGATAGGGTGACTAAATTGGAGAGATGTATGGTCTGACATGGTGGCTATAGTTAATAACAACATACGATATTCTTAAAAATTTCAAGAGAGATTTTAAGAGTTCTCACCACAAAAATAAGTACATGAGGTAATACACATGTAAATTAACTTGATTTAGCCATCCCACAATATATGCATATTTTAAACATGATGTATATGATAATTATATACAGTTTCTGTCAATTAAAAAGAAATTAAAGAAAACAACTCCCACATGAAAGAAAAAGAAACTCGTAGCCCAGAGCAAAGAATGGTAAGTAAACATGGGTTACGGCACCATGCAATGCCTGTGACCGGCACCGCAGGAAGCATGCCCCAGGAGCCTTGTGAGGACGCCCAGCCCAACTTGGCAGGTGTCAGGGAAGGCTTCTCATCCAAACACTAATACAGAAGATGAACGGGGCGGGGGGGGTAGTAAGTGGGGCTGCAGAGATGTTCATAAAGGCCCAGCAACTGGGAAATACATGGCACAGCGAAGGAGGGTAAAAACCTGGAGGAATAGTGAGTCATGAAGTTGGAAACTCTTATGAAGTATATTAAGAACTGGAACTTTATTCCACATAGGGAAGCTAACAAAGAGTTTTAAGAAAGAACGTGACGGCTCGGCGCCTATAGCTCAACCGGCTAAGGCGCCAGCCACGTACACCTAAGGTGGCGGGTTCGAATCCCCAGCCCGGACCCGCCAAAACAACAATGACGGCTGCAACCAAAAAATAGCCGGGCGTTGTGGCGGGCGCCTGTGGTCCCAGCTACTTGGGAGGCAGAGGCAAGAGACTCGCTTGAGCCCAGGAGTTGGAGGTTGCTGTGAGCTGTAATGCCACGGCACTCTGCCCAGGGGGACAGCTTGAGGCTCTGTCTCAAAAAAAAAAAAAAAGAAAGGACGTGACATGATCACGTTCACCTTTCAGAATATGTCTCCCCAGTAAGGGGACAGACAAAGAAGAGGCAAGACTGAAGTCTGGCAAATAAGGTCTTTGGAATCCGGGTAAAAGGTCCTGTGGACAGCGGGAAGCGGCAGTGAGAACGGAGGAGGCTTGGAGATTTTCAGGAAGGAGAGAAGACAACCGCCTGGTTCTTTGGAGCACTGGGTCGGGGTGTAGTCGGAGCTATCCCTGCCCTCCCGCTCCTCCCTCAGGGTCTTCCCCACATACACACAGGACCTCTGCTGCCAGCCCGTCTTTTCATGCTCACTTTTATGTTGAATTCTCTTTCTTAGCACTTATTTAGCATCTCTCAAAAGTCAGTATTTACAATTTCTGCTTTTTCTGCAGCATAATGAAATGCAATCCACTCTGAACACTCAAGGAGTCACAGAGAATTTTGCGTGTTTTCAAGATAAAAGCAAGCTATTCATTGATGTCGTCAATAAATATTTATTAAGAGTTTGTTCTGTGCCAGGCACCATTCTTACTTCTGGGGTCACAACATACGCAGAGTCTGTCCCTGTGATGGATCTCAGTCTTAGGGGAGAAACAGACTCTACACGCACACACATACATTTTCATGCTTGCACACAAACTACATGTATGCACACCTACCTACAGATATGTATAAATGCATACGTCAATACGTAATTTGTCTGGTAGTGATAAGAGGAAAGGCTTTGCTACAATGGGCCAGGGAAAACCTCACTGTGAAGATGGACTCTGAGCAAAGACCTGAGGGAAGTAACTAGAGGGAACACACAGATATCTGGGAGAAAAATAGTCTGGAAACAGGACCAGTAAGTAGTAACTTGCTCCTGTGTGTGAGCGACGGCCAGCAGGTCACTGCAGCTCAGCAGCGTGAGAAAGGAAGAGCCTGGGAGAGGCATTTGGTAATGTGGTGGGCAGGGACTTGGTGGGCAGGGACGGGATTTTAAGAACTTTGCCATTTACTCTCACTGGAGTGACTGAACGGAGACATGACACCATCTAATTTGGGTTTTAACAGATTTAACTGTGATTTCTTGATAGAGGGATAGATTGTAGGAGGGTCAATGTGGAGGAAGAAAGACCAGGAGGAAAGCTTCAGCAATAATCCAGGATAATCTGGAGAGGCTGGCAGCCTGCCCTGGAGTTTCAGCAATGGCAATGGGGAGACACTGCATGTTCATACTGTGTCTCTGCTGATAGGACCCAGGAGGGGTGTGAGAGGAGTCAAGGCTTATTCCCAGCCTTGGTGGGGCAGTTTTCTTAGACAAGCCTCCGGCAAACCTTTTCGATGAGTTTTCTGGGACTGTCCTCGACTCCTCCAAGTGTGATTCACGCCCTTTGATTGGTGGCTCCCTCCGAGCCATTTTCTTCTCTCTTAAGAGTAGGACGTTTTAACAGTAAGCATCATTCCCTCAATTTTTCCAAAAATCAACCATCCACATTCCAAAGGTGTCAAATGTGTGAGAAAACTAAACGCTTTTAAACGTGTTATAAGCGACAACCCTTTAAAAGGATAAATGTTGGGCTTTTGTCTGCACAGCCTCTTCCCCCAGAACTAATTCTCAACACAGACACAGCAGAAGGGGGATTAGCCTGGCTCCAGAAAAGTTCATTTTGTTCTGTGGGAATGATCTAATTTACACACATTTTTGAAAAGTACATTTACTAGGTTATCATATTATGCCATTGAATTAAAGACCAAACAAAATTTGCCTCGCAGCAGAAATCCAGGGAGGCAAAAAGCACCAGGCAACCAAGATGAGAAAGGCCGGGGCTGCCCTTCCAGCTCAGAGGCTACGAGCCCAGCTTTGGATAAAGGATGTCAGGATGTTCTAATGAATTTGTTCTGCCCAACACCTTTCCCTTACATTCTAGGACCATTAAAAACATTCACAAATAGCAGGAAGGAAAATAGTAAATCATAAAAGAAAAAAAAAAAAGCCCTAAGGAAACACTCTGAAATAACGTACACGAGGAAGAGAAAGGCTCTGGTGCTACTTAGCAAAAGTCAAATTGTTACTTCTCTTGTCTGTTCCTTCAGCCAGAATGCAACCCTTAAACCAGGCAAAAGAGAGAATGACTTCATCTGTCTTTGGTGCAGATTCCTTGAAACTCTGAGTATAGGCTGACATGTTTAAGTACGTATCAAAGACTTCAGATAAAGGAATCCTATCTCTAATTGTAGAATTTAGGTATCAACTAGTGAGGGGGAATTTTAGGGGACACCGTGGTATTTCCAGGACAGCTTCTGTTTTACTCCATCTTCACTCAGGCTGTGACGCTTTGGGTACCTCTAATGTACGTTCTTCAGCTCGCTGTGCTAGGTTAGCCCAAGCTCTGACATTTGCCAAAATACGCCCAATGCTATTTTCGACCATCTTTCAGATCTTTTGCTTAGTGCAGTGTTTCAGCCTTGCTCACTTTGACTAGATGCCCATGATCTGACATTTTATGACTGTAACATTCTCATATAGTTGTCATTATCTTATGTGTTTTACTTTATTTATATTACTATGAGTACTTGTCTTTGCCTTTTATGTAAAACTATAAATTCTTTACATCTAGGGATAAAGTCTGATTGTTACAATGTGCCAAAACTTTTAATTAGTGTCGTACAGATCTACATATTAATTGAGAACAAGAATGGTAAAAATCATAAAATCAAAACTGGAATGAGTTTCCAAGCAGAAAATTATAATGTTTCTGATTTAGTTTCTATGAATAGAATCATACTATAGCACTATTTGTTTCAAATAAATACCTAAAATGAGGGGAATTTTTAAAATGAGTTCTAATTTTTTAAGCGGCCGAAACAAATAGGGAAACTAGAAATTCCATATCAAGATGTTACAAATTTACTCATTCTGGTATTACTAACGATAGCAACTGTATCTAAAATTACCATTAAGAAATTTATCCTATCTGATTTCAAAGTGGGAAATAAATAAGAATATAACTTTTTGTCAACAGCACTCTAAAGAGGTGATGCTGCAGATCATGTGAAATATTGTTGTGAAATGTTATTACTCCTAGAAGGATTTAAAGGAAAAACAATGACACCGTGTACTTTCCTCAGCTGGAATTCAACAAGCCCTAACAAAGTTACTCCTTAGCATTATTGAAAACTTGTAGCCATGGCTTCTCTTGTCAGTTTGTGCTCATTATAGAATAGAAAGCTGTGATCACGGACAACACAGAACTGGCTTTTGCCAAATGACTTTAATCCATTCTCCCAAAGACTAGTTCTCATTAATTTCAGGAACTAAGGTCACAGGCAGAAAATCAACAACAGCAACAAAAATGAATAAATGGCTACTTAAAGGCTGTGGTCTGAACTCTGCATAATTCAAAACTGGGAATTAAAAAAAATTAAAGTGGAGTTAACACTCAAGACAAAAAATAGATACATAAATTCCTGTCCCTGGAATGGTAAGTAAAACACTCTAAACTCAAATTAATGGGTCATTTCTTGGAGTACTTGCCAACTCATTTAATAATTCAAATCAATTAATTTTCCTACACAATCACTTGACTGGGTTCCTCGATCCAGTGGCACCAGCCTTTCATCTGTGGAAGCCAAGGAACTTAGAATTATCCATAGTATCTTTCTCTCTCTCAATTTCACGCATAATTTATCAGCAAGTTTCGTCTGCTCCACTTTCAGATATGTAAGGCTATTTCTCGCTACCACCGTTGCTACTACTCTGGCCGAGTGTCCACCATCTTTTGTCTGAATTGCTGAAACAGCTTCCCAGTCTGGTTTCTCTGTCTCATACTTGGTTTGTGGCTATTCTCAACTCTGCAGTCTCTTCCAGTCTGATGCAAATAGTCATTTTTCTGTTGAAAATCATGAGATAGATGAAATAGTTTCCCACTCCACCCAGAGTAAAAGGCTTTCTGGTCCTACACAATAATTCTTCAAAGTTCATCTTCGTCTCTCTTGGGTCCAATAACTGGTCTCCTTTTTCTCCTAAACCACATCTCATTTCGAAACCTTTGATCAGGACATTCTTTTCCTTCTAAAATATTCTCTTCTCATATTCTTGAGGTGAACTCCCTCACCACCTCTAAATATTTACTCACACATCATCTTCCCAGTAGGACTGAGCACATTTACATTGCAACTGCCCCACTTACTCCTGAACCCCTAACTCCGCCCCATTTTTTTCTTTTACAGCCATCAGTTTTAACATACTCCACACTGTTCTTATTTACTGTGGTTATTCTTGCCTCACTAGAGTATAAACTCCATGTTGGCAAGATGTTTTGATCTGTTTGGGTTCACAGATGCGTTGCCAGCACATGAACTAGGTACTGATAGGTACTTGTTGAAAGAAAAATTCCCTGAGTGAAGGACCAATTTATTTTCCTTTCTTCCATTTAACTTTGCTCCTAATAAGACATTTCTGGTTCAGT
This sequence comes from Otolemur garnettii, assembly GCF_000181295.1. NCBI lineage: Eukaryota > Metazoa > Chordata > Mammalia > Primates > Galagidae > Otolemur > Otolemur garnettii. The sequence goes on from NW_003852429.1 coordinate 11,044,615, forward strand.
GGTTTCCTTTCATTTTCTAACAGAGATTCAAGGAGAAACAGTGTGTAGACTGGAAATTAAAATGACTAGTGTTAATCTATCGATCATTTTGGGGTAAGGAAAAAAATTAAGGGGCTCTGAGAGGTAAATATCCATTACAATAACGGCATGAATTATACACTGGCAAAGGAAGCAGGAAGTTGTTCAGGTAATCACAGAAAGAAAAAACACAGCCAGCATCAGGAAGGTCTTTCAGGATGCCTTCCCCAGAGAACCCACAGTACCGTCAGCACCGGGGAAGGCATTTTGAGAGAGGAGACCCTCCTGCCCAGGTGTGGATTCTCTCATGAGCCTATTAGATGGATTGACTGCTTTAAGTGAAATGTTTGGGATACTGACCACAAAGACTACAGAAATGGCTCCCCTAAACAATTACTAATACTGATTTCCACTCCTTTCCACTGTCACAATTTCTAGTCTTTATTCTTTGAGTGGAAAATTGCCACAAAACTCCCAACATTTACCCTGTGATTATACTTAAAATTTCCTTAGGAAATGCCATTGACCAAATCTGAAACACAGCAAAGTTAACAAAGACATCTAATTGGCCTTAACGTGTACCACCTTCCCTCTGCCCGCTCTGTGCCATTGACACTTCACGTACTTTTTCATTACATTAAATTCTTTTTGTACAAAAGCTAAGTTTATTTTTCTCTGTTTCTCCCCCTACCTTTCTGTGCACGTACATCCGGGATGAGAAGGGCTGCCAATTCTCCTGCTCTCTGTAGGTATCAGTCACTGCTTAATCCAAGTTCATTTAACCTGAAAAGCCATCCTAGAATGGTCATTCCCTTGCCCAAAGGCTGGCAACTGCTAAGTGCTGGAAAAATACATCATCTTGTCTAAATTTTGCAATTTGATATTATTTTTCTAAACCATTGTTTCTGCTAGAAAAGTGTAGGTGATGTCAGCCCATTTTCAGAATAATTACTAAAGGGGAAATTTTAATGGAATAAACAGTGAAGATGACAATATTTAGTAATGTAAGCTATAACCCACTTCCTAATTTGATATCCAGAACACCAAAACTGATTTCATTTGTTTCTCCGATAGTGTAGAATCCTGAGGAGCTAGTAACTTATTTTTACTAAGGTGAGAGAAAATGTACTCAGGTGAGAAGTAAAGCTTTGTGTGCAAAGGCCTGTGTGGTAAAACCAACAACCTGACCACTCCCTGGGCTGTGGGAGGTCAAGGTGCTACCCTCGGATTTTCTCCGCTGTCCTTTAAGGTAGGTACAGGGTGAAAATCTTGAAAGGAAAATCACTGTACCTCATAGGTAGAAAAGAAGCTGAAGACAAGCTGCCAGGCATCTTAATTTCCACTCTTGGGATTTTGTTTTAGTAGCTATTTTCAAAATCAGGCCTCGGATAGTTTCTCAACTCTGTTGAATTGTAGCTAAAAAGTAGTTATTTAGCGTATATTTGATAACCACAGTCTCTACAGCAAGCAAAAGAACAAGCTGCCATTTTTTAAACCCACACAGGGATTAATCAACAGTTAGAAGGGCCTGAGCTAGCGGGTTGGGCTAAATGACTCCTTGATTAAAAGCTAAAAACAGTGTTTTCTTAAGCCTAACTACCTGGTCTGCAATTGATTTCAACCGTAACTGCTATTTTCTAGTTAATTTCAACTCATATTAAATATAGACTTCTTTCTGAGACAGAATCTTGCTCAGTTGCCTGGGCTAGAGTGCAGTGGCATCATCATAGCTCATTGCAACCTTGAACTCCTGAGCTCAAGTGACCCTCCAGCCTCAGCCTCCAGAGTAGCCAGGACTACCAACATGCACCATTATGCCCTGTTAATTTTCATATTTTGTGCAGAGACGGGGTCTCACTATGTGTCCCAGGCTGACACTGAACTCCTTGTCCTCGAGTGCCCCTTCTGCCTCAGCCTCCCCCAATGCTGGGATTACAGTCATAAACACTGTAAGCCCTAAATATAGACCCTTAGAGTTGAGAAGTACTTTGTATCTTATTTCATCAAAGCTCTTCACTTACAGATGAGAATGTAAGCAATTTTCTCAAGAAAACCTTAAAAAAACAGGTATATTTAATCTTAGATTTTGAAAATCTCATAAGCTGGGACTTATTTATCAGATAAAGAATAGCTTCTTTCCTTTCATGCTTTATTCCAAGCCCAAATAATCTACCCAATTTGGAAAAGGAATAAAATTCATTTTTCCTAATGTGTGATTGAAATTCAACATAGGCAACCGTAACTACCGTGGAAGATGGGTTGACACACATGAAACTATGCACACGTTTTAAAATCTTTCCAGGGCTCTATGCAGATGTCCTCAAACTACAGCCCACGGGCCACATGCAGCCCACCCAGGACATTTATCTGGCCCACTGGGTGTTTTTGCCGCCGCTACTTGTCCTGCTTAGCAGCCAACTCGTTCTGAGGCCCACAGTCCAGCCCTCCAACGGTCTGAGGGACAGTGAACTGGCCCCCTGTTTAAAAGTCTGAGGAGCCCTGCAGGGTGAGTAAGAGCAACCGGGATAGGAGATGGTCTGGTGATGCGGATGAACTGGGAAACACAGCACTCCCCAGATGCTCTTCTCATCCCCTGTGTTACCTGGAAGCTCCTCTTTGAGCCTCACTTGTAGGATTTGAGGAGGAAGAAGCCAGTCTTTACAAAGCAAATGTGTCATTTGTCAAGAGGAACACAAGATCCGAAAATAACCCTGCCAGGGTTTAGCTCATCAGATTAGTCAGTTGAGGAAATGACAAAGGGTCACAGGACGGATACAAACGGATAGGACTGGGAGTAGAAAAGGTCACTGTGCAAGTCAGGACAGTCTGTATCATGTTGGTGTCCTGAGTGTGAGGGTCTGTGTGACCTGAGGCCGTATCAGCCTTGAGTCAAGTCAGCGGAACACTGAGAGCAAGGAAAGGGGACGAGCTCGTGCGACCTAAGGACGGGCTTCCTGCACAATGACCTGGGGCAGGTGACCTCGTGACTACCTTGCCTGCAAAGGGTGAGATTTAGACACTATCATTCCTAACACAGAGGTCAGCACAAAACAGGTGGTTTGGGAAAACAGTGTTAAACTTATCATTTCTGTGTTGCCAACTCAGCACCTTCTCTGCGTCGGATACCACACCAGCAGTTTTGTGTACGACAACTGATAGAAGACTCACAACAGTCATCTTCCAGACAGGAAACCTCAATTTCAGAAATAAGTGTAGAAAATGATATTTATGCCGATGTTTGAGTTCCGAGCCCTGGTTTTTCCACTTCCCCAGATGTATGTCATGATAGTATTGAGGATGAAATTACACTGGGTACTCACTTTGTCCTCTCATTTAATATTCACGTCTACCATATGAGTTTAGAGCTGTTATCCCATCTTAGATAAGAGGAACTGAAGCCTGGGAAAGTTGTGTCACACGCCAGACCATCCTCGGGGTGGTTTTCCATTTTTGTTTAGGTTCATTTCTCTACAATACACAGTTAAGTCTGTGTCTGACACGCAGGCTCAACTGTCATCTTGTAACCCATCAGAGACTAAGTTTCTCCTACCATTTGTCAAGTTTCAGAAATTCTATATTTTAGCAAAGCCCACTTTAAAAACTGCCAAGTTGGAAAAGTAATAAAAAAGATAAGTTTGATTATCAGAAAAAAATTATTTTATGTGAATAAAAATGGATCTTAAAGTGCAGCACCTATAATATTTAGCATGTATTAAAAACAAGTTGTGTTAAAACATACAACTTGCATAATTTAGTATACCAAATGAAGTATTCTTTTATTCCATGAGGTACAGAACAATATTTAGAATGTAAATGTTGAATATTTTCAAGATCTATGGTAAACGTACTTCACTGCAATGCTTCAATCCTACTTCTTGAGAAATCAAAGTCAGCCCATATGGTATATATGCAGAAAATAAAAATATGCTTCAATCAGAAAAAGTATAGATTTAACATTCTATAATCTACTGCTCAGAAACATAAATCCTAAATTCTTTATCTTTCAAGAGACATGTGTTTATGTTATAGAAAGTCTTGCCATAACAGATACAGTAGAAAATAATTATCGTAGATCAGGTAAATAATGAGTGCATCAAGCATAAACTCATTTAACCCTCACAGTTACCATATAAAGTAGGTACTACGGTCTTAATCAACATTTGGGAGCTTAGGTAACTGAAGCACTAAATCAGAATTTGTAGCCAAGTTGGTATGATTTCAAAGACTGCACTTCCATCAAAGGAAGGTCAAATCCCTCTGGGCTTAACGCTGGCTGTTGAAATAGTTCTAAAATCTATTTCTCTGCCTTCATAGATACAGCATTCAGAAATAATTTATATATTAAAGTGAAGTATTCCAAAGTTCAGGGAAAACTATGTAGCAAGATGACATGTTTTGAATGTTTGTTTGCATTCATTTGAATATAGTGTATCTTTTAAGTTCACAATGTAACCAAATTGTATTCTTTTATCAATTGATTCAACTCTCTGAGGTCAAGAAAAAAATTGGTTACCTCTATTGTAAAGAGGGTGGATAAAGTCTGTAATGTATTATACTCTATCCAGAAGAGGGCACTGGCAGGCATTCAACACGATATCTGATATTTCAGACAGAGGGACGCAAAGACGAAATACAAAAAGTGTCTTTCTCAGCGTGATGCATTTTCTTTCATTAACTGCAACATGACTGTAAGAAACATTCATACACTTAGATAAAATTATGTTTTGAAAACTGATGTATTTTTAACTGCTAAAAATTCTTGCTGCTTGTATGAATTGTTAGTCAGCGTTACTGCCTAAGAATCCCACGTTTTCCCCAAGTTTTCCTTTCTAAGAGTTTACATTTAGCACTGCGTTATGAAAGTACTCCCTATCAACCACGCTGCCGTTACGTAAGAAAATGTGCATCGCGATATCGAGTCTTGGAAAATGACTCTGCTTCCGTGAAGCTTAGACGACATAGAAACTGAAAACAATGGTGGTTTTGATAAGTCTAATTTCCTGAGTGGCTGAGACAAGTGATTTATCAATCACAGAATTGCTCCGGTTCATTTTAATTATGAGTTTTCTCTTCCAAGCAGCTTTCTCTTTCTGTACTGTATAGATAGGAAAGTGCTCTGTACTGAGGCCAAAGGGCCACTGGAGCCAGGAGTTGGAGGTTAC
>NW_003852429.1:11050212-11051953 GCF_000181295.1 Otolemur garnettii
TCAAAATCAAAATGGACCAACTTGACAATTACTATTACAATAGAAAATGTGTTGTGGAAATTTGTTGTGGATTTGCTCATAACACATATGTAACATTGATTGAGATTTTAATATGTACATATATATTATAAATTTATTGAATCTTTCAATTAATGGTGAATTAATTTGTCAAATAATTTTCCTGCTTGCAAAAATAATGAGTTTCTTTCCTGTGCTACCATTCAGAGGCAGGGTGGAAAGGGATTTTGGGTCATAGAAAACAGGTGGAGTGGGGTGTCTCACTAGCTGTGCAGTCCTTAGGGAAGTCCTTGGGGTCAATTACCACGTCCACAAAATAAGGATGCCATTTAGTATGTAGAACAGTCTGGGAGTAAATACATCATGCTTACACCTGCTACAGTACCTAACTGCTGTACAAGCTCAACCACTGGTACCATTGTTTTAAAATGTGGTATTTCTTGATAGCTCAGGCCTGACTGTAATGGTCACTCAGAGCTCTGCACTGAACAGAAGCAGGTACCACAGTCAAATGTGCCACTTTCTCCATGTGCCTTCATTGCCTTCAGAAGTGGGGCAGCAAGGCTGGGGGTGACCAGTGAGACTGCAAGTATTTACATTTCCATGAATGTATGCCCATTCCCCCCCCTAAAGGCCGGTGTGTGCCAACTGTAAGATGGTTTCCTCAATGATAAGAATCTCACAGCACATGAGATCCTTTCCATACTTGAGTGGCTGAGATCAGATGGCGCTGCCACTGCGTTGGCCAAGAGCCAGTAGTCTACAGCCTAAGTATGTATTCTACAGTCTGAACCAAGTTAGTAGTCTGCAATGCTGTCAGACTCAATATCCACCTTCTATAAAAACATTCATTAATATCTCCTTTGCGGTCCAGTAATAAAATTGTTAACTGTCTATAAGCGTCATTTTACATCAATGCAATGTGTTCGTTGTGACACAGAAGACGATAGTTAAGAGACTAACACATAATAGAAGTATCACACTATGCAAACCCCACAGTGCAACCTCACCAGATGATGTGTTTGTAATGAGTAATCCGGATTTACGGAATGTAAGGCAAGAGCCGGCAGTGCTAGTTATTTACACATCGGCTCTCAAGGAGTGAACACCTTGCTCTTCTATGATGTGCCTTGTGGTGCGAGGCTGGGATCCTGCCCGACATCCTGCATTGCCAAGTTCTCCCTGTTAAGATCTGCCACTAGGAGCACGAAACACTTCACAGCTGGAGGAGGCAGCAGAAACCTGCAACTTCCCCTGCCTCTGGGGAGCCCTGGAGGCTGGTGGACACGGTGAGCATCTCTGGGAGGCGTTATCGCCTGGTGACTGCAAAGCCTTCTGCAGCTGCAGCAGACTAGCTTGCAGTTTTGTGAACCAGGCTAATTGGCTCATTGCCCCAGACATCCACCAGTCAGGACTCCTCAGAGGTCTGGACCCCGCCTTCCCCGCCTAGTCTCTGAGCCCAGAGGCATCAGCCCAGCCCAGCCACACCTCCAGGTCCAGGTCTGAACCTCACTGGGTCCTGCCTCTAAGTTTCCCATTTGTTCCCTCAATTCTGGTGGTGGGCAGATGCTTTCTGAAGTTGTTACTTTCACAATGCCTTAGAGTTTCTTCTTTTACTCTTTTAGTTATCAGCTTCAATTTTTTTTATTAACAGGTCTTTATATTAATTTTTTTCTGTTCAAATAGCTGGTGTCATTTCTGTCTCCTGAATGATCTCTGACTA
>NW_003852429.1:11052806-11053296 GCF_000181295.1 Otolemur garnettii
AATACATATAATATGAATTAATACTAACAATATTACTGCATAAAAATATCATAACATGCAAACCCATAGGGACAATTGTGTTAGAAACTAAAAGTGAATATGCTGATTTTATGTGTATGTACGAATCTATTTCGGATATGTAAATAAAAAAGCAATAAGGTTTGTGAACTGAGTATGCTCTAGTTTCCCTGGAGCCCCCCAACACACAAGGCCAGAGTGGTACTTACAGTTTGGAAAGAGAAAGGAAAAAGAAAGATAAGGATTCTAAATGTTAGCAAAGATGTTTTACAGCAAAGCTTTTATGAATAAGAAGGCAGCATGGAAGTGAGAGAGCCCTAAAAATTAGGAGAAAAAACAAACATGTCCATTCCCTGGAACCTGCGAGACATTCCCCAAGGGGCACACCGTGCATTTTCACTCTGGAAACCAACTGGTGTAGACACAGATCTATGGAGTTGATCCTTGAGCAACATGGGTTTGGACTGCGTAG
>NW_003852429.1:11054811-11067694 GCF_000181295.1 Otolemur garnettii
GTCTCTAATTCACCCTCTAGATCTGGGGGCCATAAAGACCTTTAAGACTCATTACACAGGATAGTCTACAGAAAGAATTGTCAACACCATGGAAGAGAACACCACAGAGTGAATATCACTGCTGATATGCCATGGTTATTATAGAATTACACCATGGAAATGCCATAGTTCTTACAGAAGATGCTGTGACAGCAATCAAGCCTGCAATAGTGAATTCCTGCTGGAGAAAACTTTGTCCAGATGTTGTGGATGACTTGACAGGATTGATGACCGAGCCAGTCAAGAAAATCATGAAAGAGGTTCTGGATATGGCAGAAAAAGATGGGGGGATGGGCTTCATGATATGAGTCTTGGTGAAATTCAGGAGCTAATAGAGTCCACACTAGAGGACTTAACAGAAGATCACTTGGTGGAGACAAGTGCTTCCGAACAGTGCCAGACGATGAGCAAGATGTAGAAAAAGCAGGACCCAAAAACTGAGAACATGAGAACATCCCTGAGAAGGGCTTCAGTCATTTGGGATCGCTTTGGCCTTGTTTTATAACAAGGACCCTGTAGGATCCAAGCATTGAAACGAAAGCAAATGATGGGGAAGGATTGGACCAGATAGAAAAATTTTTAGAAGAAAAAGCAAAGGAATCAGACAGAAATCATGATGTATTTCCGTAAAGTCGCACAGGTATGTTTGCCTCCATTTCTTCTTCTTTTTCTTCTTCTTCTCCTTCTCTTTCCTTGTCTTCTCTTTCCCCTCTACTCCTCTCTTTCCTCCTCCTCCTTTTCTCCCCTTCCCACCCCCACCCCCCCACAGACAGCAAGACCAAGGCCTCCTCTTCCTCCTCAGCCTATTCAGAGTGAAGATGACCTTGATGGAGACCTTTATGACCCACTTCCACCCAATGAATAGTAAATATATTATTTCTTCCTTATGACTTCCTTAATAAAGTTTTATTTTCTCTAAATTATTTAATCATAAGAACACGGTATATAATGAATATAACAGACAAATACGTGATGTTATCACTAAGGCTTCCAGGCAATAGTTTTCTCTCAATGGTTCAGTTTTTGGAGGCTCAAAGTTCATACATGAGTTTTCAATTGCAAAGAGTTAGTACCTTTAGGGGATTAGTCCCCGTGTTGTTCAACAGTTAACAGTACACATTTAAATACAATTTGCACAAATATATTCACTTCTTTGACATAAAAAGGACATTGCCTTTTTTGTGCTTTATTCTAAATTGAGTTGGGAAAAATTGCTTTCTATATATAGTATATCATAGAAGAGTTATTAGGTTAAAGTAGAAATGGTGACCTTTAGCAAGGGTCAGCTCAATAAATATCTACAACTAGAAATGAATGACAAATTATAGAGTGAGGATAGTTAACTGACAAGGAACAAAACTGTAAATGCTGGTGATCAGTTTAACAGCTGTCCAGATGATGAAGCAGAAGCAACTAATGGTGATGTTCTAACTTCATTTAGATGTTAAAATTGGTAATTAGACGCCTTGAAAAGTGGTGATTAATGTCCTGTAGCCAAGGATAGTTTGACTTACATTTGTTGTTTTGGCATTTATTAATACTACCCTCTTTAATTCTAATATATATACAGGGTGGCCATTAAGCTCATGTGCTATTTTATTTTATTTTATTCATATTTTTATTAAGACAGAGTTTCACTTTGTAAAGTGTCATGGCATCACAGCTCACAGCAATCTCAAACTCTTGGTTTTAGTTGATCCTCTTACCTCAGCCTCTCAAGTAGCTGGGACTACAGATGCCTGCCACAAGCCCAGCTACTTTTGGAGACTGGGTCTCACTCTTGCTAAGGCTGGTGTCGAACTCCTGAGCTCAAGCAATCTACCTGCCTCGGCCTCCCAGTGTGCTAGGATTTTGTGTGCAAATTTAAATTGCACACTATTTTAAACTGCACAAACTTTAGGGCACCCTGGATATGTCAACTGGGATGATGTTCACTCTAGCCCAAAAACTTAGAAAAATTAAACTTGATAATGACAAGTAACATTCAATGAAAACTTAATAGGCACCAGGGATGGTCGTCTCCAGTTTGCATATATGACTGCATTTCCTCATTGAAACAACCAAGAAAGGGAGCTGTATTTATCCTGTTTTACTTCTCAGGATTCCCAGACACCCAGAGAGGGTACTTGAATATTTCAAGGACGCGTAGATTCCGACTGTCAGAGGCAAACTCTTAACCCACAGCTATCGGAGCTGTTCCTGGCCTGAGATTTTCTTTCTGAGAGCAGAGTTGGCACAAAATGCAACTAACCAGGAATACAGGCTTCTTGCACAGCTGGAAGAGAAGAAACTTGGCCATGTACCTAAGCTGGGACCTTGCTTGAAAATTCAAAAAAATAAGGAATTATCCACAAGATCTCATATATTTTAAGTGAGACTAACTCATGTCATCTTCCAGCTTCCATAGTTCCCTATTTATACCTTACAAACCCTCATACTTGTAACAAAATGGCTTTTCTCCACCTCAGGGAAATGGCTAGGGAGTATAATCTTTTTCACTGACTGTACTGTTGGGTCTTAAGAAAAAAAAAGTTATATCATTGAAAAAAATTCCTTGCAGGTAGAACTAAAAAATCCTGAGTGGTTTACCACAAAACGACCAAGACAAACTTTCATTAATTCACTATTTTTGACTATGTCAAATTTCTAAAGGATCAACATATTCCTTTCAAAATATATTCATGTACCTCCTGTTCCAAAGTGAAAATGGATTTCTGAGCAGAAAGATTTAGGATTCAGTATTTTTCTAAATTTCCAGGGAGAAAGCACTTGCTTAGGGACAGTATTAGAAATACACTGTCATATCCTATCTCTTGAATCTGTCTGGGATGAATAGTTTCCCAATATGCTTCTAGACAAATTTATGGTAAGTTTACTGAATTCTTTTGTCTATTTGATCATAGTACCAAATCAGACATATTTATCATGTTCCCTTTTAATAGGAAGCAATTCTGTCTCCCAGCAAGACCTGGCTGACCCTTAGCCATATTTTTTAATCCAAGTGATTAAAAGTCCAAAATCTTAGACCAACCAAATAGCGCTCAGATGAACAAAAATAACTTTGAAGCCGAAAGCCGTACTGTTGATGCCAAGAACTCCTTGTGGAGGGCGGGGGGGGGGGTCCATCAAATGAGTAAAAGGTTTGCCGTTTTCTCATTTCCAAATTACCAGCCTCTTCTCTTTTGTGGGAAAATTGTTTTCATCTTAGAGCACATCTGTCAAACAATACTCCAAGGAGTGTTTGAAGCCACTGGGCATGAACAGCTCAGGGGCAATCAGAAAACAACTACTGCCGCATGTGTGAAGCTCAAGTTGGGGACAGTTGAGGCACACAGGTGTCAGAGCTGTGTGCTGAGGGCCCTGCTCCTGCTGGGAGCATCAACAGAGGAAAACTGAGCGTTAAGCAAAGTCTAGATGACCTGCCGCTTGTCAGGATGCACCGGGTGTTGCAGGCAGCTTCTTCAAAGCTACATAATTAGCCCACATAATAATAAGCTACATAATAAACCCACCACAGCCATTTGTCACTCTCTTCCTCGTCAGGGGTAGACTAATTCCCATCCCTGTATTCCTGTGATTGGACCTGCCCTAATTCTGCACACAGGAAGAACCCACCTTGAGAGCCCACTAGCTGGCTGTGCACCTCATTTTCAGTAAGAAGCAAGAGCTTCCCTCCCACCTCATGCACTATGAGTCTCTATGCAGAAATCATGCAGTCTGTCACCAATGTGCTTTTATTTTATTAAGTCATATATACATAGATCATGAATACATTTATGCCTTTGTGGGATTCAACGTGTTGATTATTTGTACAAACTGATGTGCTTTTCTTATTTAGTACTCCATTTCTAGAAAGCCAAGTCCTTAGATATTCATGCTTAGAATGATAATATGGCTGATATCCCCAGGTGTGACACCTAGATAATCTCCTAAGACTTGTTTCCCACAAACAAAAGAATTATCCTCTTCTTCCTGAGCAGCACCTTCGGAATAAAGTGTAGATTTGTTTTTAGCAATTCATCTAGAAGTTTGGGGGTTTTATGCTAAAATAGTATATGACAGTTCAGAAAGATGCTTCATTTATAACAATTAATAATTTATTCTTGCTACATTCTATTGAAATATTTATACAAATAGACTGTGCATGATAATTGAGTTGATTAAATTTAGACAGTGGACTGTGAAAAAAGCAAGCATTCATTCAGAAAGCAGCAACATTAAAAATGTTGCTATTTTTAAAACTGACTAAGGCTAGCAGAGGTCAGAACAGGGTATGAGCTGAACACTGGGGCCGGTGTGCTCGGCATGGGCCCTCACCCCTCATTTTGGAGGGAGCCTATCAGTGGAAGTGGCTTCATGTGCCCCCAGAACAGAACAGGCCCTCCTACCTCCCAGGTTACTTCCAATCGCCCTGTTACCTAAAATGACTTGAGTAAGGGGCAAAGCCTGCACATCAAATTGAACTTAGACCTCAAGAAAACAGATTGACTTGAATGTAAAGGACAGAGTTTTCCTAGAAGTGGGAAGGGAGCTACAGGCTACCATAGGAAAAAGCAGGTGGAAAAGGGAGCTTGGGAAAAAGAAAAGGGACACAGCTCGGAGGGGCAGGGCCTTGGAGGCAGTCACCCCCCAGGCTTGCCGAGGGCTCGGGTCATTCTCTCTGTCCCTCCTGCTCCCATCCCTCTCAGCTAAGGGGCTTCTCCAATCAATCATACACTACATTTACTCGCCCTCAAAGTCATTTTTTTGTGGTGTTAATAAAAAGGACATAGAAGATAAATGGAGTAGAAACAAAAAGCAATTTGTGACATTTTATGAGAACCAAAATTAGTAAAAAGACAGAAATCAGAGAAGGCTTGCAAAACAGGGTGTTTGCTCGCACCGCTAACCACTGCTTTAAACCTCTCTCCACACCCCACTTTCTCAAGTCCTCAACAATCTGCTTCTTAACCACACATGATTTCTTAAACTCAATTGTTGATGATAAATAAAAATAGGTATAATTCATTAAGCATCTGTATGGAACAGATTCCGTACAATTCCAATTACATCAGCTAATTCTTACAATGATCATACTGGCCCCATTTCTTTCCCAGTTCAAAAACAATGTAAATAGCTCAATTCAAAGTCATATAATAAGCAAGTGGCAAGCAGGGATTTAGACACAGCTTTCTTTGGCTCTAAAATTCTTTTCTAGTTCATTACAAATATTATATGAGTTAATATAATGTACTATTTGTCATTAAATTATTTGTAAACAAATGTATGTTTCTTAGTTTTTTGCTGATAAAAGTCTTAATGTTTGTCAGTAAAATTATTAATACTGTGTATAATGATACACAGTAATTATTTATAGTAACTGATGGAGGATGTGAGACCCAATCTTCAGGTGTGTCCAGTACAATCCTCTCCCTTAAAAACTTATTCACAGCCATGGATTTATATAGATACTGTGCAGCCTTTCAGATGGCAAAAATTAGACTCCTGTCTTAAACAGAAGCTTAGACAAATAGAGACATCCTTAACGAATTTGAATGAGGTTAGAAGGAGAAGAAAGAGCTCATTTTTACTTAACCCATGGAGGAGAATTCATCCTGACATTAATGAAAGTATGGCATGATGCCCCAGACACAGCACTGGGGTCTAAGAAGCAAATGAGTTGGTGTTTCCAGTGGGAAATGGCATATGCTTTGAGCTCCCCAGCAGATTATGGGTATGTCCCCAAGTGACAGAGAAAGATCGTATATGTAAACCAAAAACCTTAGGGGAAAAGGCGACCCTTTCAAATCTGTAGATGTTATTCCAAGCAGCGCTACTGTGAAACCTCCCCTAAAACACACACGACAAGGGCAGAGCTAAGCCTTTCCCAGCCTTCAGAACCCGCCAGGCCCTCCTGGTAGCAGAGAAAGGGGCTGCCTGCCTGAGCAGACCTGCAGTAGCAGCAGGCTCTTGGCTTTGCAGAGCAGGAGGTGCTGCTTCCAGACCACCTGTCCAGCCAGCAGGTCCAGTTTAGGGACGCGGCTCGTCAGCAGTCACAGGGACATCAGGGACTGAAGGTCAGAACTAGGTTTCTGAGCACTCGTAACATGCCACTGGCTGCTTGGGGACACTGGTAAGACAGCAAGAAACAAGCTGGGTCTTGGAAACAGAACAACTTAGCTTCCGATTTAGAGTCACCTCCTTTGTGTACACTGACGCACACACACATTTACTCATTAAATCCTGCATTCCTGGATCAAGGCAGGTGCCCATCAACGCACGAATAGGTTAAATTCTGCAACACCCTTTTAGGAACAGTGTATTCTCTATGTCTTAGAAATGAATAAGCTGAAGCTTAGAAAGGAAAAGTGACTCTCTGGAAGCCACACAGCTTGGTGTTCTTATTTCTACTAGATTGTGTGGTCTTTCATTTGTGTCCCTTCCCCTTCACCCCTCCTGTCCCTTACCCTTAGTCCCTGACCTTCTAGAAATGGCTTTTTATCCAGAAAATGATTTAGGAACACTATGAAATATTATAGTAAATGTAACTGATTACTATTACATGCATAGTGGATCATTTCCCTGAAACTATTTTATAAATTAACAGAATATAATATGATAAACAAAGAATCTCCTCTCACTGTAGGGAAGGCCAAAGGTCAAGATAAACAAACAGATAAATTATGGCTATACCTGACAAACAAGGATGTAGCCTAAATTCACCGATTGTATCCTTTTTAATTGTCTGCCAAACATGATCATTAGGGTGCAGCTTTTAAAAGGCAAGAATGTATCTATCTAAATCTCAAACACACTTTGTGTTCATTCATAAGCAAAGGATACTTAGAAAGAACCCAGACATTTGCAGATAAACGTCAGGTGAAAGTGCATCTAGCAACGTTTACCAAGTTGTCTTTCAGATATTCTCCAACAGAAGTTAAGTCACCAAATACTAGTTCTGGGCAGCCTTTTGAAGAACAGAAGACAAACTCTACTGAAACTGATTCAATAAACTTGTTATGACTTGCCAAGTTTTCACAGCTGATGAGACACGTACCAACTATTGTGTAAGGGCTCCCAGTTAAACTATTTTAAATGAACCAATAGTAGTAAGAACAAAGTATAAGAAGAAATGGCAATGAAAGGCCTTTTCTTGCCAAAACCCACCAAAACATGCAGTGGAGCTGGAAGTGGGCCCCTTACCGTTCTGCAAGGCTGCTGACTTGGGAGTCTGACAAGCAGTGATTATGGAACTCAGAGAAAGGAAGTGCTCTTTGTCGAGAGCTGTGTTGTCAGTATGACACTGGAAGGGGGAAAACCTCTTGTTTATGGGTTGAAAGCAGCGAAGTTCAGAAGAAGGAGCTATTACCCAGCCTCCTAGTCAGGGAAACATTGAGCAAAGATTCTCCTTAACCCTCCTGACTTATCAGCCTTGACCGTCAGTCAAGACCCTAGGTATCCCTGCCCAGCCATTAAATATCAAACTAATTCAGATGAACCAGTGACAGAATCTCCCATGAGACTCAAATAAGGTTACTAATAATTAATTTGGATACATACTGATGAGAAACTTTCATGTGGATTTTTCATGGTATCTTTCTACCCCTCTGTGCAAGCAAAATAAATGCACCTGCATTTCACCTATAAGATAACTAATGCCCAGAGAGTTGCACAGTAGCAGAGAAGTAGCCTGTACCAGGTAAAGGACTCGCCTCTGTGAAATCTCAAATAGAGCAGCATTTCTCCCCACAGGCTTCTCCATCCAGGATACTCCGAGAGTCTTGGGCCGGATCCCAGGACTGCAAGCCCTCATTCTGGTGCACAGGCAGGAGAATGCAACTATGGGGCAAGGTCTAAATCACAAATGAGGAACTGTGAAGTCTGCTTGGCAAAAGATTATTCCTCCAAAGAAGCCATTTTTCAGAGATGTCTTCGAGGGTCTAACAACTTATAAACCTTAAAAATGGCTGAAGGGGAGAGGACAAAAACAAGAGGCAGTGACAGGAAACAGAAGTAAAAGTGCCTGATTAGATTCTCTGTAAAGCAACCAGAGTGGATCCCAGCACTAAACCGTGAGCTCACAGCTCCAGAGCTGCTAAAAATAACTCTGCCCAGGACGAAAATGAAAGTCCTAGGAGCAAAGAAACCCCAGCTCTCTTAGAGGAGAATCCAAATAATCACATAGTTGCAGGCCACGAGCCCTACAAAGTGGAGGGGAAAGACTTACCGTACCCAAATGCATTCTGAAATGGTTCAACTATTTTCGTGAAACCAATACTCTTTGAGGACACGAATGAATTTTGTTTGTTATCAGCTGAACCCAGGCTGTTTTTGTCTGAGGGTGCAAAGCTTCCATTATAAGTAAATTCATTGTCTGTTCACTTTCAGATTTGATTTGCTTCATAAAAAGGCCATCAGTGTTTTTATAGGCATGACCAATAAAAGTGTGGCTCTCACACAAGCAGCCTCAACTGCACCTGGAAACTAGGTAAAAATGCAAATTATCAGATCCCAACCAGACCTACTCAGTAGGAATCTGCACTAAAACAAGATCTCCAGCTGGTCCACGGGTTCACCTTACGTCTGAGAAGCACCATGTTAGTCAAGGTTCTTTAGATGAGTAGCCTAATTTTAGGCCCTGGCCCCACCCTGCACTGGACTCTTTCTCCCATTCTCTGCCAGAGAATGTGGATGTCATGGCACTGGAATTGAGGATTATAAGTTCTAGAGGGCCCTTCTTCATTATCCAACACTGGGCACATTTGCCCTGGCTGTTCACCAAGTTAGTGCCAGAGGCTGAAGCTCAATCTTATTCCCCAACTTCCTATTTCAAGGATCTGTGTATCTGTCACTTTATGTTTATCATTTGTCATCCCTGCATGGTCCCTCCCTCACTTGTGTGCTCCCTTTCCCCAAAAAGCTTGGGTGGCTTGAGTCAAAACTGTAAAATCATGTGTTTATCTTTAGTATTCCCCAAGAACTAAGGATCCTTTAGTTCTGTTTTTTCACCCTGAACCAGACATCAGCACCACTATTGAGAAAGGACGCTGAGACAAGGGCTTCTAGGAGGATGGGAGGACAGCCTGGTCTGTGGAACAAGGAAATCTAGAAGGCCCAGAAGAACGTGGGTGTGATGGTACCTAGGCAACCAATGACCAATAGAAAGAGACAATAATCATGACCAATAGAAAAGGGCAATACTGCTGGGAGGTCGAAGAGGCCAATGAAAAAGTGGTAACCATTTCAAATGGAGACAAAAATGGCGCCTACACCTCTGCACTAGCTTTGCGTCCCTGTATCTCTCACCTGTTCTCTATGATTAGAGGGATCCTCTTCCAACTCTCTTTGTAAGTGCTTGAAACTTTCCCTTTGCTCTTAAACAAAATTCACTTTGTTTAAGTCACTTTTGCTCTCTATTCACACTGCCTGTGCTGCTCCCGTTTATTTTCTGTTTCCATTCATTTTTGCTTTCAAAAACCACCATGCCTAAGTTGAACTTTCTTGCCCTGCAGAGTAATCAGACTAGGTCAACTAGGTTGGAGGAACCGGGACCCTCGGCCCCAACAACTTTTACTATTATATTCACCGCCAGAAAGGTTTGACGTGTGCTAAGCTCCAGGTCTTAGGGAAGTTGCAAAAAAAATTACAATAATAAAATAATGGGAATCAACATCTTTTAAACATGCATGACTTTCCAGACACCGAATGAAACACTTTACTCATCGAATCCTCATAATATCTCCATAATAACAACTCACAATAATAGCAAATTCTGTCATTCTTCTATTTTACAGGTAAGAAAACTGAAGGCAAAAAACTGTAGTGAACTGCCACAGACCACACAATTAGTGGCACGAACTCATTTATCTCGAGCTCTAAATGACCTGTGATTTAAGGTCTCTCCTGTCCAAAAGCATTTTGCATTCTAGCAACTTGGAGCATTCTAGGAGCTACCTGGTGACATTTCAGTAGCTACTTGGCATGAAGGTTTTCCTCCACCCCTCAAATCATAAGCCCTGCAATGGTGCCCTACTTAAAAACTCATAGGGAGCTTGAAGGGATTAAATCAAGAGTAAAACACATTTCCTGAGCCCAAATTAGGTTGCAACAAGGATTTTGTCCAAAAACCAAGTCCAGCATATGCAGTGAGATATGACTTATGCAAAGAAAATATCCATTTTCTAATATAAAGAGGTTCTGCTCCACTAAACTGTTGTCCTGCTGTTTTGATTGAGAGGATTTTTACTAAGGAGCTTAGAACAATGAGGTTAGTTGGCTCATTTCTTAATGTCAGTAAACTAATGATTGCGTTCCAAAGGCGGCGTATTACAATTGGCTGCTAGAGGTTAAAATTCTACACCTTGACTAAAAGTATTTTTCCATTATTTCAGGCAAAAATTCTTTATTTTTTAAGAGCAAAGTAGAAATTTTCTGCCAGTATTAAGTAGGTCTAAAAAAATAATTAGGTATTTTCCCCTGATCATTTAATTGACTATGGCTGACCTCTATTGGAGACAATTAGTTTTTTTATGAGGAACCACTGACCTATTTTATTTCATTTTTATGTCTTCCAATACACATTTGACAAAATGGTGAAAAAAATCTAGTTTGATTGTAAATGCTTATGAATCTCTAATTACTAGCAATTGCAAGGCATCTTCAGGGATTTTTATCACTAATAATCAGTATCTTAAATGGAAAGTGTTGTTACATTATTGGAAAGTAGATTTCTGAAAGCATGAAATATTACAACATTAAATATAGCTAAGTGGGACATGAAGCCTGTTTCATTTATTTCGTTCTTCCAACAGGGCTTAGCTGACACATTGTTCTTGCAATACATTCAGTGATTCAGAACCAGGAGCTTTTTAAGTGGAAAAATCTAAATAGGAACTGTCATTTTGTAAACTCAATTTTCAGAGCACTGAAAATCATCAGCCACTCAGCTGATGAGTTAGGTAGGCAGAATCTCAAGGAATATTGGATTAAATACACCATGTGCATGGTTTTAAATGATCAATGCCATCATCTATTTATTATTGGCAAGTGTCAATACACAGGTGTCCACAAAGTTTGTGTGAAATTTAAAATAATTATGGACACCTTGTATATTACAACGTACTTCAGGCAACATTTTGCATATTCAATGAACAGTCACTGAAGATGATGATGAACTCCAGGCTCTAGTAAATACATCACTGATTATAGGGTTTCTAACTATAACATTTTATTGCCAAAAAGATCAACAGCATTTTATATTGGACCACTGAAAAGAGCTCAAAAATTGTTGAGCTTCAAAAATACTTTCCCAATGGCTCAGTGCCTGTAGAACAGTGAGTGGTTCTGGCCCCAGCCACATGCACTGAGGGTGGTGGGTTTGAACCCAGCCTGGGCCAGCTAAACAACAATGACAACTGCGACAAAAAATAGCCAGGTGTTAGAAAAAAAAATACTTTTCCAAGATAATATAATTTCCTTTATAAAATAAGATATAACTTGAATATTTTAATGTTCAGTAAGCCAGTGTAGTGCTGAGTGATTGATCCCAAGTTACCCAAACTAACCTGCATATATAGTGATGGGAATACAAAATACCTAACAGTGAACCTTGCCTAACAACTGAAACTGTTACCCCTCACGGACATTATCACAAGGTAGAGAACTGCATGCAAAGATTTCTACTTGCGTTTATGAACAGTAGCTTCACATATTTCTCAGAGGGCTGACTTAAGAGAAAATGTGCTTTGTTGAGGACATAGGGGAAATACATTATAACTTTCAGTTAATAAATAAAATAGTTAACTGCATACTTACTTAGCCTTTACTTAAACTAAAATCATATTCCATTAAAGTAAATGCTGTTTGTGAGTGAGGAAATTAATCGGGGGGCTTGCACAATCTCATAGCTCATGGAACCAATCCAAGAAAATATACGGTAGAGGGTTTCAGAACGTGAGCGACACACAGTCCTTTCCGTTCTGTTGATTTCCTTTGTTGGTCAGGCTCTAGCACACCTCATAACACATCACCTTGGATTTTCAGCAGGTTCTACTTAGTTTTGAACTTGAGTGTGTTGACTACTGGCCATATTTTATTTTATATGAGAGTCATGGTGTAGAGAAAACATTAATAAACACTAGTCCAAAACAGAGTGGGGTATGAAATGTTGGCCAGCCATCCTAGGTGCTAATCCCTTAGAAATCTGGTCCCATGCAATGTTGAAAAATTGTCCTAGAATTTGAATCAATGTTACAATATTTAAAGCCCACATCACAATGGATAAATCATACTGAAGAAGCAGACTTGGAGTTTAAGGAAGATAGCTGGGGGTGGTGCCTGTGGCTCAAGGAGTAGGGCACCACATACCAGGGATGGCGGGTTCAAACCCAGACCCAGCCAAAAACTGAAAAAAAAAAAAAAAGTAAGATAGCTGGACACTTAGTGAGTCTCTTTTGGTTTGGTTTGCCCAATTGCATCATGTCAGCTATATTTTTTATAGTGAGTAAAATTCAATTCAACTCAACAGGCATTTTGAGCATGTTGAGATACTGGCCTCTGAGGAGGTGAAGGAGAATAAAGACTAAAAAATGCTAATATTTATTGAGCACTTACTAAGCCCTAGACACTATTCCAAGGACTTATCATGATTAAATGCTTAAAGACAGATGTAACTGTTCACATGTGTCTGTATGTAGCTGGTACTGAGGGAGATAATGTCCTGATGAAGTAGCTGGCACTGAGGGAGAAGCAGTAATGTCCTGATGAAGTAGCTGGCACTGAGGGAGAAGCAATAATGTCCTGATGAAGTAGCTGGCACTGAGGGAGAAGCAATAATGTCCTGATGAAGTAGCTGGCACTGAGGGAG
>NW_003852429.1:11069076-11073145 GCF_000181295.1 Otolemur garnettii
AAAAAAAAAAACTCCCAGTCCTTTAGAACCTTCTAGTCACAGTCCGAGCTTGCTCTTACCAACTCTGTATTCTATTATCCTGTGTGTCATGCAAGAACTGAAATTTTCCTTGGAAATACATCTTAAAATTTAATTCACATTTTCTTTATCTAAATCTCACTTTATCCTCAGTTCTGTAAGCTATTCTATACAGCACCAAAAAGATCTGAAATGTTAAAACCATTCCATAAAAATAATTACTAACATTTATCAATCACTTATTTATTGAATATCAGGGTTATTCTAGTGCTTTACACTAATCCCCCATAATCTTGAGGTCGGTATTGTTATTACTATTATCTCACTTCCAGAACGGAGATAATAAACTGAGGCTCAGGGATGAGCTGACTCAGGGAGGAGGAACCCAAGGCCAGGTTTCAAGCTCAGATTGTCAGTGTCAGAGGCCCAGGTTGGTAGGAGTGACGCGGTGCCACATCAGACAGACAGCATCTCCTCAGGCGCAGCAGTGTGAGAAGTGCAGGTGGCCTCCTTTCACTCCTCCCACCCTCGCCCACAGGACTCTCCAACCTGGTCAGTGTTAAAAACCCAAGTCGCACCTCACCTGTGGATTCTTACATATCACCAACAGGTTTTAAATTGATTTTTTTATGGAGATTATTAGCTCATTTGAAAAGTACATTTACTCTCTCAAAAACCACATTTTGAATTAACCATTCATTCATACATTTATTCAGTCAACACGTACCAAACGTCTTCTCTGCTTTAGGAACTTGGAATAACCAACAAAGCAGTAACTCAAAATTTCTTGGGGCATGATGTAATCATATAGCAATGGTTCCGGTGTATTTAATAAAATACTTCATAATAATAACAGTAAGTTAATCTGACACAATACTTTCTTTTAAAAACATGTGCAGCACTTTGTAACTTTTGCACATCACACTTTGATTTCTGATCTTCACAATAACCCTGCAGGGGAGGTGTACTGTATTCTTTACCAAGAAGAATACAGGTGGATTGAGTTAGAGCAGTTTTCTCATGGTTCTCTCACTGAGGTCTTCCAAGTTCAAGTTCAGGGTTCTAAAGCTGGGACACAGGACACTGTAAGATGTGATCCTTGTGCTCTTGAAAAGTAGCTCACAATTATACAGAAAAGGTCAGACATGTAGCTATCTACTTCACTGCTGCCTACTTACATCAGATGCTGATATTCAATGGCATAAAATGGTCTTAGATGGTTCAACTAGCAGTGTGAACAGACCTAAAGACAAATATTTCATCATGTACTTATTGCAAGAATCTAAGTCACATTAGTAAGTTATGCATTTCCATTGCAAGCTTGGACTATGCATACTCTGAATTGGATTTGCTAGTGTAACAATGGAAAAATCAAAAGAAGTCTGCAAGAGGCAGCATCTTCCTGTTTGATTTGGATAACAAGTTCATTAGTATCCTAGACCAGCCCCCTGCCCCTTGTCTACATCCTAACCTGGCCCCCGTGACATCTCTGTATCATTCAAAGATGGGACACTGATCAATCCCAGACAAGGGATGTAACAGAATACAAAACCTTTCTTTAGACCACACACACACACACATATATAAACACACACACATATAAATATGCACACACATATATAAATGCACACATACATATATAAACACGCACATATAAATACACATATATATACACACATATAAACACACATATATATAAATACACACATATATAAATACACACACATATATAAATATACATATATACACACACATATAAACACACATATATAAATACACACACACATGAAAAACACAAAATGAAAAACTACTGAGCCTTTACAAAGAAGGAAATCCCGCGATTTGTGACAACATCGGTTCGCCCGGAGGGCATTACGCTAACTGAAATAAGTCACCCCAAGAGACAAATACTGCATGATTCCACTTACACGAGATATCTGAAATACTGCTCATGCCTTTCATCAAATAGGGACAATTTTCCAAGAGTTTCAATGGGAAATTATTAGGCATTCATGTTACAGTGCTGATTTAGCTTCTTCTGACTTTGTTGTTGTTGTTGTTGCCTAATCTTAGGAAAATCTATAAAGGCTCCCATTTCTCTTCTGTCAATAATGTAAAAAAGACTATGCTGACCTGGTTAAATCCCCAGGACCCTCAGTTCTTTATAAGTAGATGAAATGGCCAGTAGCATCACTTACAAAAGTGTCTTCACTGTGATGGAGCTCGTGCTGAGAAATGAAGTGTATGGAATTTATTTTGATCTTGAATTTCATTTTTCTACAAACTTTTTGAAGTCCCCTCATATTTTGTCACAATAGAAAAAGAAAAACCCAGTTGGCCGCCTCTTAGGTCCACACAGTCGTGCCTTAGTCAAAGCAGCCACTCCGCTAGCCCACGAGGCCATGCCCCTCACATCCCACCTTCCCTGGCTGTGACGTGGGAACTCAGGCCAGCCAGGGTGAGGCGTCGCTCACTCTCTTAATAAATGAGCCCACTTTTTGTGTCAGGTCCCAGGCTCTTTTCAGCTGTTTGGAGCTTCCGGTGTGTTTCTCCACTTTCCTACCCTTTCTTTTTGTTTTCTTTTTTCTGTAGTGTTTGTCACTGGCCCCGTCTTCCCGGGAGCCGCTCAGTTCTCCACACTGGCCTTTCCTTATCTGCTCAGCTGCTGCCCTTTATGTGTCTCCCTCCTGTACCTTGTGGAGTTTCGCTCCCTCTTCCTAATTTACACTATACTTTTAACCTCTGATATCTGCAGTGCAAACTTCTCTGTGGTTCCAAGGACCTAACTTCTAAGTCAGCCAACTCTCAATGCTAACCTTTATCCCTGGAATCTTCAACCCAGATTTGTAGTGAAATCATTTGGAGCATTTTTAAAAGTACTATCAGGGTAGAGCTTTATCACAAGGAAGCACAAGATAGCATATGCGTACGGAGTCACTGTTCATATTATTTAATAATAATAGTAAAGGCCTGGGAATTACACAAATGTTCATCCCTAGGGTACTGGTTAAATAAATTCTGGCAGGCCCACCCAGTATATAGCTGGAGAAAAGGCTGAAGAAAGCTATGTTGGAGAGTACTGAGGATAAATTGTTTCAAGAGGAAAAAGAAAGAAAGAAAAGCAATGTGAAGAATAGCATGATATTGTGCAAACTTTGCTAAGAATAGGAAAAAAATAAGACAAACATGCGTGTGTTTGTGTGTATGTATTTGCTTATTTTTGCAAAGAGAAACAGGGGCAGTATCAATCAGAAACTAACCCAAACGGTTCCTAATGAGAAGGAAGAAATGGGGTAGAGAAGATAGGGAAAGAAACGATATTTCCCTGTGTGGACCTTTGACTATAACTTTGACTTTTAACTATGTAGATATTTCACAAATTCAAAATATAAAATAGAATGAATAAACATAACTGATTATTACATTGAATTGGTACCTAATCCCAAAAGAACATAATTATTACAAGTGACTTTTAAACACAGGACTGTACATATATTTAAGGCATAAGAAAGTTTATTGTGAAATTGAAGCAATAGTTTTATTAGTTTTTATTTACTAGTAATGGTGAAATTGTATTTTTTTGTTGTTGTTGTTCATTAAGAGATAGGGTCTTGCTCTGTTGCCCAGGTTGGAGCATAGTGGCACAATCATAGCTCACTGCAACCTTGAACCCCTGGGTTTAAGGAATTCTCCCACCTCAGCCGCCTGGGTAGCAAGGGCTACTGGTACATGTCCTCATGCCTGACTAATTTTTTAAAAATATTTTGTAAAGATGGAGTCTCACTATGTGGCCCAGGCTTGTCTCAAACTCCTGGCCTCCAGCAATCCTCCTACCTTGGATTCCCAAAGTACTGGAATTACAGGCCTGAGTCACCACATCTAGGGTTAAATTGTGATTTTGAAATTATTATATTTATAGTATACAACAAATAATATATTGTTAATAAGAACCAAGCTTGTTAATGTTTAACAAAGAGAAATAAAGAGTTTAAGACAATCCTATGATATTAAAGTATTAAATTTTTATTTTAAAATATATAATTTTCTGAAT
>NW_003852429.1:11073601-11087917 GCF_000181295.1 Otolemur garnettii
GTTCAAGCATTAACAAGTGTTTTCCTGAATGACTCATGAACAAATTTACAAGAACTCCCACTTTGAGAGTTTAGAAAAAAATAATTAAAACAATGTTTTATTCCCTTCTTTTGACAGCTGAAGGGTATTTCATTGAATTTGTACATGTACTTTAAAACATCAAGTGGTACACAATAAACACATGCACTTTTCTATGTCATTTAAAGAAAGGCATCTTTTAAAAATGCTCTATTTGTTTATAAAACATAGCTGAAATGAAATGTATGAATTTACAGTTATGCCCAAAAAGGTAATTAAAATGAATTCATTTACAACCATGTGAAAAATTACTTTATAATTCTTACTCTGAAAATTGGTCATCAAATGACAATAATTATGCCTTTATCATCATGTTTTTGAGTAAACGTAGTTCATTTCCAGATAATAAGGATGGAAGAATCATGGAATTCTACAATACTTAATGAAGTCCATGAAATAGCTGATTCAGGCAGGCATCATCAGATGCTGGGATCTTTGTAACAGGGAGATGCGACCAACATTACCTGCGGAATCAGCAACAGTGACCTCCGTAGGCCCCCAAGATGAAATCTACAGCATCAGTTATGAAGTAAATGGAATAAACTGACTTTAATAAAGACAGAGAAACAAATTAGCTAATCCTTTGACAAAGTACTCAGGCCAGTCTTCAACCTGAACTCTACAAGACTAAGTCTTTTAAACACAGTAATTAGGGAGACTGGTCTAGATTGGGAGAAGAAGATAAGACACAACAGCCAAGTGCGATGTATGAACTTCAGCTGCATCCTGGATCAGGACAAGAGCTGGGGAAGACAAGACAGAAACCTGAATGTGGACAGAACACCAGATGACACTACAAAATTACTTTTAACTGTTTTTTCCTTTTTTTTTTTGAGACAAAGCCTCAAGCTCTTGCCCTGGGTAGAGTGCTGTGGCATCACAGCTCACAGTAACCTCCAGCTCCTGGGCTCAAGTGATTCTCTTGCCTCGGCCTCCCAAGTATCTGGGACCACAGGCACCCACCACAAAGGCTGGCTATTTTTTGGTTGTAATTGTCATTGTTGTTTGGAAACAAAGCAGTTAACAACACCATCAAAAGGCTTAAGGTGAACAGCAAAGAAACTAGAAATCCAAAAAGCACAGATAAGCTGTGAGGCCAGGGTGATTTGAATACGGCAGTGTCAGGGGCGGTTTGAAAGAGGGGGAACTCCGCTAGAGAGACCTTTGTTTGTCTTAGGGATTCAAAAGCCTGGATCCAGGGAAACAGAGCAAAAGCAAATACACTTGGTTCAATAGCAACGCTTTTACCAGAAGAAAAAATAATTCTGAAAGCAGCACAGGTGTGTGTGTTCCCAGAGGTTCTGCCTCATCCACCTTTCACAAAGGGTTTCTCCAGAACCCTGGTGAAACGCAGCTTCCCGAAAAATTGGTTAATAGTCCAAAACCTATAAAAGATTCCAGAGTGCAGCACAGCATTGCCTTGTGGCTTACATACCCTGGAAAAGGTTTCTTTAAATTAGGGAGCATGCACCCTGGAGCATACACAGGTACTTTACAAGGTTCTCAGAGATGGAGGTTTAAGGAAATCAGATCCTAAATCCTCCCCATCTACATGAGCTCCTTTCTAAACTGGCTCCGCTGGAGATGGCTCCTACCATGGAGGTCCCATGCCTGTTCCGGGATTATTTGCCCACTGGCCTCCCCCACCCCCATGAAGGGGCTTCTCCCACTTAGAGAAAAAGCATCCCTCTCTCTGGCCAGGAATCTTACTGTGGGGCATCACCCAGAGGTGGAGAATTTTGTGAAGGGGCAATTAAAAATATTTGGTGTTGGCAAGGTCAACTTTGCCTAAGGGGCCCTACTTTCCACTGTCTCTCATCCCACCTCTCTCGGGAAGAGATGTATACCTAAAATAATTAGTTTTTATAGTTAATAATCAGTAAAAATGTTGGAAAAGCC
Source organism: Otolemur garnettii (assembly GCF_000181295.1). Lineage (NCBI taxonomy): Eukaryota > Metazoa > Chordata > Mammalia > Primates > Galagidae > Otolemur > Otolemur garnettii. The sequence continues at coordinate 11,075,579 of NW_003852429.1, forward strand.
TATTTTGAGCCATTGTTTACCATCAATACTTATGTAATAATAGAACTCAATGCAGAAGAAAAATTTCAACCTTCGGAACATTATTTCTTATGAAAATTTTTAATTTAATTTTCATTTGTAGTGATATTTTGTTGCTGAGAACTATGTGTTATAATTGAGTATCTCTGTGGAAATGTTTACCTATCCTAATTTATATACCTTTGTATTTTTCTCTGAAAATATTTTGAAGTATATATGTGTGTGTGTGTGTGTATTCAAAATATGTATTCATATACATATACACACACACCCCAAAATACTCCTATAAGACCTGGGAGTATGTCTTTGAATTGAGGGTGGGAATGTAATGGAAACATTTTTGTAATACCAAGTGTCTTCAAAATTCACCTAGCTCCTAATCAAAGGTTTATCTCATCTGGCTTAAAGGCAATTGAACATCAAATTTGAGATGTCTAGAGCAGAGAGAGGGAAGGGGGAGGAGTCTTGGTGTGTGCCACACCTTTTGGGGGCAAGACAGATTTGTAAGAGGGACTTGACCTAACAAATACAATCAGTGTAACCTGGTTTCTTATAGCCTCAATGAATCCCCAACAATAAAAAAAGAAAAAAGAAAGATTAATTACAAAAAAAAATGTGAGATGTCTAAGATAAACAATAATATGAGTTTTGCCTTTGAAAGTTATGTTTCAATTGGATGGAATCAAATGTAAACTGACCAAGACAAAATAAGAAACCATGAATGGCTGAAATATTGTTTGCAATTAAAGCAAATCCACAAGATATATTAGAGGCATGGGTTGTGTTCTCATGCAATGATTTTGCATTTAAAAGCAACAGATTAAAAAGCAACTTAACTTATTCACAAACTCACCCAAGCAACATGTCATCCAACATAGTGAGGGCTTCTGTTCAATCAGGAATTTGCTAGTTTCCCAGTAGTATATCAGGCTGATATTTTCAGGCTCAGGCCCCATGTTAGTAACAGCACTTCTGAACCTTGCTGGGATTCTCTCCTGTTATCCTAACAGCTCCTTAAACTTTATTCTCTTAAAACCCAACCACATCCCACCCCTCCACCCACCTCTGACTGCCAGCAGGTACCTACACCTTTTATTTCACGGCTTCCTGACGAGCCCCTCAATCACATGTGGCCACATCCATCATTTCTTCTTTCACAGGCATCATGCCAGCAGAAGTATTTCACTGTGTTAGCGTCCCTCCAAGATAACCAATCTTCACCTTGTTTTTAAAGCCCATGGACAATTTTCAGCCACTGTGTAACTAACTATATAGCAACATTTTGCACTGCTAAAATCCAAACATGACTTCTTATACCACTTTCATCATGATAGAAAGATTTAGTTATATCCCCTCCATTCCATTTACTCTGACAGGAAAGGGAACAATTTGGTTCTAGGAAGTTTTTTGAAATCAATATCTTTAATAATAATAATGATAGCAGCGGCAAATACTGATTGAAGTCTTAAATATCCTAAGGTTTACTTTAAATACTTCACACACATTAAAGCATTTTACACACACCCCCACCCCAGTAACTCTATGAGATAGGGATTCACATTTTCAAACATTTAGTGAAATTGCTCAAGGCCACAGAAGCCGAAAGTTTTTGAACTCAGGCTGCCTGACCCCAGATCCTATGCTGTACACATCAAATGATGCCAAGTCACCAATTAAATTAACTTGCCTGGTGCCTCATTCCTCAATAAGATTAACTGGGATCTGGTTCCAAGGTGAACAGCATTGATAAGGGTAGAGCAATGACAAGACTGATAGACTAGCGGATCATGAGCTGACTGAGAAGTTATCGGCCTTATACCTTCAGGTAAACCAAAACCAAAGCACAGAAAGGATAGAGAGCTTGTTCAAGGTCACTGAATCAAGTCTGCAACAGACTTTTCTAAGTCATATGCAGCCAGCCATGCTTGTTACTAGATTGAGAAGAAGCTACATTTTTTAAAAGTGCTTTTCTAAGTAAAATTGCAAAGATGGAAGGAAGAAAAATGCAAAGTTGGTCAATAACTAAGTTAGAAAATGAACTTTTGTTTAAGGTATTAGAAAAAAGCATTCAAGCAATTAATTAAAATGCATATAATGCTGCAGCTATAGGAATTTAGCCCAAAGAAGATTAAGTAAAAATTGATTTTCCTCGAGAGACATTAACATTCAGAAAATTGAGTCAACAAAAATTAAATGGCACTAAACAAATTATTTTTGAACCCAGATGATCAAAGTATTGCTCAGTTTTAAAATCAAACAATATGAAGCTTTCAAAGTCCCAAGATATGGCTCTGCCATTTATTTTCCCATCACTCCCTCTACTTTTCTGCATTCACATTGCTCCACATCTTTAAAGAAGTTTTAGTACATAGCTAATATCATTGATGACTTAACAATAAGTATTTTGGTTTTTTGAGATAGACTCTCACTTCATCTCCCTCAGTAGAGTGCTGTGATGTCACAGCTCACAGCAACCACCAACTCTTGGGCTCAAGTGATTCTCTTGCCTCACCCCCCTAGTAGCTGGGACTATAGGCCCCTGCCACAATGCCCAGCTATTTTCAGAGATGGGGTCTTATGCTTGCTCAGGCTGGTCTCAAACCTGTGAGCTCAGGCAATCCACCTATCTCGGCCTCCCAGAGTGCAAAGATTATAGGTGTGAGCCACCTCATCGGGCCTCAATAATTGACCCCAGCAGATTTTAAGCTCTTTGCATACTGAGAGTTATGTTGGATTTATTTTTAAAGAGCTATTATTGTAAGGCCCTGCACATATGTGGTAATAGGTATGAAACAACAGTAGTCATTTATGTGGAATAAATGTTTTAACGTAGAAGTACTCAGGACCTAGAAGTAGATATGTAAGTGGATTTCATTAACAGCAACACTGCCATTTTAGGACTTCTTCAGATGTAACACACATTCATAATTAGATACAGATGTACACATGGATAAAAAATATCCTCCAGCCTTATTCTCCAAAATCCAAGGAGTAGCACCAGAACAGAAATAGGAAAGAGTGATGACAGGAGAATAAAATTAAGGAAGGAAAGCAAGAATAGGACTGATCATGCTCAGGTAAATTCAAGGTATATGCTGCCAAGGGCGAGAAGAATAGAGAACTACTACTGGATATTGAACAGCCATCCCATTTGAAAGTATTAACTGGGTTACTAAGAGAAAAAAGGAAAAAAAAATACTGTGGACTGGGAATTATGGATCTGGGACAAAAGGTAGTATAAGAAAGGTAATTTATAGAATGGAAAAGTAGAGGGCGGTTTTAAAAAGAACATTCATTTTGATCATCACGCTCGCAAAAGGAAGACATGTTGACATGTAGCCATATTGGAGTCTGGTCCAGCAGAAGCACAAAGACAATGAACACTCTGCTTATTACTTGTAAATTAGAAGAAACAAGACCTATTTTATACACTAACAGGGTTGTTTGGGGTTTTTTTGTATTTTCTCAAATTAAAGAGATTTAAAACAAAAGGAAAATCAGAATCTCCTTGTGCTTAGAACACACCAGCAAGAACTCAGATCTAGAAACATTCTGTAATGGTCATCAGTTCAAGACCCCTGATGGGCCAGACAGATTTTTGTCCCCTCATTCAAAATCAGGAGGACCAGCACATTTCTTGCTTTTACCAATCTGAGGTTTCCAGTATTTCCCTTTTGTCTTTCTCTACCACCTTGGACTTTTTCTTTTTTCTTTTTAATTTTTTTATTGAATGGTAACTGTGTACATTAATGCACTTCTGGGGTACAATGTGGTGTTTTCACACACAATCCGAAACACTTTCATCAAACTGGTTAACATAGCCTTCATGTCATTTTCTTAGTTATTGTGTTAAAACGTTCATATTCTACTCATAGAAAGATTCACTTGTACCCTTGTAAGACAAACCACAGAAGTGAACCCTCGAATCCCCCTCCCTCCACCCGTTCCCCCCTCCCCTCTCCCTCCCGGACTTTTTCTTGAGCCCATTTGCCTGTGCTTCATCTTCCTGTATTCATAGATACTCTCAGCAGTAAATATTTTGTGTTCGTTTTTAGGAGTAAAGAACTCATGCTAGTAAATAATACTGCTATCTTCATCCTTCTTCTCTCTATACTGAAAAATCACAAGGACCTGTCTTTCCCAGATGATTGCTCCCCCAATATAGTAGAACCATCTTTGGCAAAAATGGTGGTTAAATCCTTTACACATCACATCATGTTTTCCTTTTCTGCCTCCCTAGTTCACTTTTATAGATGCTTATGATTACATCAAGGCCACCTGGATAATCTGTGATAAGATCCATGGATCAGCAGCTAAAGTCTATCTACAAATTTCATACTCTTTTCCCCGTGTAACTGAACATATTCATAGGTTTTTAGAATTAGGCTGTAGAAATGCAGTACAACTCCATAGTTGACCTCTTACCTGCATTGACCACCTCCTCGAGTCAAGCAAATTTTCATAGATTGTACATACACCATATCTGTGTTTCGGTACAGTAGGCCTAGTTCTTTATGATGGCCACCTCTATATGTTGACCAGTTTGTCACAGTCCCTCGTGTGGTCAAGTTACAGATGTTCTACTGTTTTGGGGGAACAATTATCTTACCTGCTACAAATAGGACACAAGAAACCAATGAAATGAAGTATAAAGGAAACAAAATATAAGGGAAAACCAATGCCTGCCTAAGATGACATCTTCAGAAAGCATATCGGACCCACCTGTCTTCGTTTAAGTTGTGAAGGTTAACAAAGCACTGAAGGAATGGGACGCCGGAACTTCCGTGAGGGAAGAACAGGCTCCTGTGAGTTACCGGGAGGATGAAACCCCTGTACTAAGTGTTGACAGTTACAGCACACATATGCTTAGAGATTTTCTGCTAAAAGGCTGTGGAGTGGGTAAATGTTGCCCCAAGGCAATGATATACACCCCCCCCTTTCCTGCTTGATTAAATAGAACTGCTACCAAGTGAATAAATGCATGGAAAAGCTAGGTGCATTGCCAACAGTCAACACGTATAGAATGGGTGACTTGAGAATAACAAAATTAAAAGCAAAAATCTCTGACTAATGTGTTTCTGGTGTCTCCATATAGATATAAATTCTCTCCTTTGCCTCCTCCCTACAGGTCTGCCTAAAGCGGCAGGTAATAGAGTCTAAACCTTCTATGAAAGAAAGCAGCTGACAAATTGGAATATTTGGCTGTCATAGTCGCTACTTGGGAAACATCTCCTATGCTCATGATGAATTCCATAGTGTGAGTAGTTGTCTTTTCAGACCAAAGTGCTAGAGCAAGTTAAATTTCTATTTCAACTGAAATTTCTATTTCAACTGATTCTTTTACATAAACAACCACAGCAGCTCCCATTGTTTAACATGAATCCCAGTGAAAAAGAGAAAACTCCCAATTCTCTCCATCAAGTGGCTTCTGCCAGTTTAAGATGTGCTCCAAGTGTCTCCTACACAATCCTCTGCCGTTCCCCATGGGAACGGCTGTCCGCCCAGTCATCCCTCAGCTCATCCTGGTCCTCCTGCTCTCACTCATGGTATTCAGACTGAACTGCTACCTTTTTTCTCCATCTCCAGGGTATTCATCTGAATACTATTGTCAGTGCCTTGATCAAAAATGCTACAACTCACATTAGTATCATACTCCAAAATCCTGGAGTATTTAAGGTCACAGAGATTGCCACTTTATTGATTTTTATGTATTGTTTCTGATCTTTGGACATGTTTTAGGCTCAATTAGACTACACCCCACATCTTGTTTTGTATTTTTTGCAGTAACTGAATACTTAATGAAGTGCTCACACTCACTGGGGAATCACAGATACACAAATTGCAACAAACAGAAATGATAAAATAACATCTGGTCCTTCAGAATGGTAGAAATTAGGAAAGTCAATATTATCGACTCTAAGTAAAGGTATGCTTACTTGTAAATATAAACTCAGACAGCCATTCTGGATCAAATTGGCAAGAATTTATGCAATTAAGAGTTTGTTGGCCTTTAGATACAAGAGCATCACTTCTGGTTGTATATTCCAGAGATTCTCACAAAGTCCACTGGCAGGCACGGGTGGGGATGTTTGCCATGGCCTTCGACACGGGAGTGAGGAGCCGGAGGCAGACCTGGGTTTTCCAGGAGGAGAAGGAGGTGTAGCGTATACAGGAAGCACACTCAGGACAGCATGCCACAGAGAAAAACAACATGGGGAGGCCTTAAACAAGGAACATTGAAAGAGGCAGAAAAAGACAAAAATTTATAGCAGGGCACTAATTTTATAAATTTAAAACATACACACAAAATATCGCACATTTATAAAGCATTTAATGTGTACAGTAGAAGAACATAACCATAAAAGGTAGACAGGTCATAGACCATGTTTAATACAGAACTGGTCAACTCGGGGCACGATTAACTCTGACCTCCAAATTAAAGAAGCAGGTGACGGACAAATGCAGATACACAGACTCTAGCACGTCTTCATCTAAAGTTCTAAGCAGTTTTATGGCTCCTGAGAGGGTTTATTTTTGACTGAAGATAACATTACTTCTCCTTTATTTAAATCTAAAAGCAGTCAGTAAAGCATTATGTAGAAATGTTTGAAAAGACTTTCAGGTGTTATTTTGACCTGAATAAGTTTCCATTTGAGCAATTGCATTTCTCCCTGAAAATACAGTCAGCAGAGAGCTTTGCAACATCTATCAAAACCATCAGAACCGAGGCCTTTCTGTTCTGTCTCCTACAATTATGCAGAAATGGGTTGCTGACTATTATTTTCTAGCCTCAACAAATTTATTTTTCATTAGCAATTTTCCACCAATCTAGCACCATAATATTTTAATGAAAAAGTTATTTTAAAATAATTATTTTTGCTATTATGATTCTGTATTCACACTGATTTTAGTCTGACAAACTATTTCAAATGGCTCTTTAATCACAGTTATTACGTAAAATTCAGCATAATATGACCAGGTTGGAATAGCTTCTCCTAAGAAAGCAAGTGGGTACCTAAAAAGGTGTATGTAAAAGGTTGTTTATGCTTTAAGTAATAATAGAAAATGAGACTGACAAAAGTCTTACAATAGGCTGCAATTTAGACCGTGCTATATCAGTTCTCTATTATACACACACACACACACACACACAGTGTAGATATGTGTATGTGTGTGGTTGTGTAGTAAGGAAGTGTGTAGGCACAGACATAATAGGAGAGTACGTATGGTCAAAGAGTGCTATAGAGAATAAGGTATAAAGAGAGTTATACAGAAATGCAAATTGAGAAGGCAGTAGTTCCCCCCAAAAGAGAAAATATTCATTCTAATCTATAAATCACAATTTACTGATTTGAAAATCTAGTTAAAACAGTCCCAACATTTTTGGTCAATTAATTAACTGACTGTTGGTTCAGTTAACAGTTTCATTTGGCCTTGTTAAAAGCGTGTGTTCAGTTTTTATCTGTCATACCACATGGTAGGTCACGGGCTGCCTGGTTTAGAATTCCCTGGGTTCTGCGTGTGGAGGCTAATACCATGTCATGAGCCCCAACAGCTGCTCTGTGAACTTGGGGAGTGAACCCCTGATATGTTTCCCTACTGTTTATTCTGAAAAAATGTCATACTTCACTGTCCTTGATCTCTTTCTGTAAAACACACAAATTAAAGAGATATCTAAAACACAAAATAAATGAGTAATAAACAAACTTCAGGGTATTTTGTCATCTTTCTGCTCCTTTTGCAACAATTTTATGTTAAAGCTCATGTGTCGTAGATAAAGGGACCGGGCTGGATGGTGAGCATTGAAGAGATGAGTGGGACACGGTCCCTGCCTATGAGAAGACTAAAATGTCTTCAGAGAAATGCAGGTGCCATGTGTTCTAACAAAAGCAATAGTAGGAAAAGTCTGTGAGACAGTGCGGTGTTTTGTCAAGCTCTGCGTTGTTTCTGTCCTGTCTTTCATGCCTCCTTAGTCTTTCCAGGGCTTAGGAAAGATCCCCAAGCAGTCTGCCCTAATCAGACCTGTAATCTTTTCCTGAACAGGCAGAAGAGAGTAACACAGGTAGATTTCTGCCCACCTGGATGGACAAGTGGTGCTGTGATTGGCACCCTGCACAGGTGAGCATGTTTCCTGGACCCCCACAGCAGTCAGTACTTAAAGTAATGATGGGCATCAAATATTATGCAGCCTATCTCAGGCCTTGTGCCTTTGTACACAATGGTGTAATAATGTTAATCACCTTGATGCAAAGATTGTGAGAAAAAAGCGAAGACTGCCAAGTGACGAAGACTTATTCTTTCAGGCACCACGCTGACACTCAACTATAGAAAGATATGAATGTTCATAATTATGATCAATATGGCATCTGAATGAAAGAATGCAAAATTAAGTATTTGTTACTTATTCTTTTATAAAGTAGCTTAAATTAAGGATTTTTAAATAAAGCAAAAATAATCTCTGTTGATACAAATGTTTCCTACTCATCTCTAGATTCTTAAACTCCTTCAATGCATCCTTAGGCTAAGAGTCTTTGAACTAACAAATCACAGAAGCAAATTCCTGGAAACTATCTTTCCACACACTAGAAAAATGTGACAACTCCCTCAATGAAGACAGTATTATGTCTTCTTAAAATCTTTCCATCCATGAAAATATTTCAAATTGTATGTATCTATAAACCACATGGACAAATATCACATTTATAGGAATGCCATTACAATAAAACTTAATCTGAGTTAAATACGGAATTTTTATTCAACATTTCTTTCATTTATTGTTTTATTACAAATATCATACCAAGATGTAAAAATGAATAAGATACTAGGGCTTTGGTTGACAGCTCTATAATGAGGTGTATGATATTTGGAAAACTGCCTGTAAACAGAACTTCTCTACAGGTGAGATTTGAAACTCACTCCCAGAGGAACTGTAAATCAGAGCTGGGCTATACATTTTTTCACTTAATGTATGTATCTTGAAGTGTTTGCTTTGTATATCTGTATTCTCAGAAAGAAACAAGATCTCCTAAAGTGAAATTCATCATGATATGACCCCAAAATCTTTATTCAAGAAGAATTTTTTAAATTCAATGCTCCATTCTATGTTATTTACAATTTAACCAAAAAAAAAAAAAAATCATCTCTGGAATGCAAACACTGTTATTGTTATTTATCACATAATTATTAGAATTTAAGTACTCGTTTAACTAGTACATGTGTTTTAAATGATGGAATCCTTAGAGCAGACCTATGAAGTAGGTACAATTATTAAAATTATTAACCCAATTTTATAGATCAGAAAACTGAGGCATAGAAAGTTTTATATGAAAGCTATAACCTAATACCTAAAACCTAAGAATATGGGGAGGGGGGAGGGAGAGGGGAAGGGGAATGGGTGGAGGAAGGAGGATTGGAGGGATCACTTCTGAGGTTTATCTTACAAGGGTACAAGTGAAACTTTCTAAGAGTAGAATGTGAATGTTTTAAAATAACTAAGAAAATGACATGAAGGCTATGTTAACCTGTTTGATGGAAGTGTTTCGGATTGTGTGCGAAAACCCCACACTGTACCCCAGAAGTGCATTAATGTACATAGTTACCATTCGATTAAAAAAAAAAAAAAGAAGAAAAAAAGTTGAAGGGACATGTTCAAGATCATACATTAAGTGCCAGAGCTAATGGCTGGACTCAGCTAGTCTATTCAGAAGTTTGAGATCACAAATGCTACACTAGCCTTTCTTCCATTTTTTTTTTCTTTGCAGTTTTTGGCTGGGGCTGGGTTTGAACCCACCACCTCCGGCATATGGGGCCAGTGCCCTATGCCTTTGAGCCACAGGCGCCACCCCAGTCTTTCTTCCATATTAATGAAAAATAATAAAATCCACAAAAAATAATCGGCTCCAACACACCCACCACCTCACTTGGAAAATAAGTCCCCTGATTCAAAAAGCTTTAATTGCAAAAAGCACTGAGGAACCAAAATGGTCCTGTTGGAAAAATTAGTTCCTCTAGGACCAACATAGACAGCAAGCCGAGCTCTAAAACAGCCCACAAATTGAATAAATAAACAAAGGAAAAAATACTGAGATTGCTAAAGGGGGTCTGCAGGCTTAAATGCATGAGATAATCCCACGTAAAGATGGATGATGCAAACATGAAAATGGACTGTTTCCAGTTTTAAAAAAGTAACATGTATTTCTCCATGTTTTGTGTCTTAAATAGCTGGTAGCTATTTGGTTTATTCCAGATAAAAAGAAAATAATAACCCAGAGCCTTTCCCTGCCATTTCCCGTGCTTAGCTAATGGACCAGCTATGGAGTTTTAATTCAAAACAGGGAGAGCAGCTGGGACATTACATTATGCAGTCAAATAACATTTACAAAATTCGTGACAATGATAAGAATCTGAAACTAGGCCATGCTGCCCATTAGATTTGAGAAACAGCAATGAGGTCGCATCCAAACTCTGCTAAGTTCCGGACTCTGGCATGAAGCTTCCGTCCCCCTCTTCAACCCTGCAGCCTGTCAGGCACTCTTTACCAAACTTGATTTTTCATTGTTTTTCCAGGGATCACATGTATTTAAGGTTAAGCAACCTCGTCTCAGAAGTTTAGCCCTCTCAGCAAACAAGGTAACTGTTAAAGGTTAAAAGCCATCAAATATCATTAATGATTTTCACAAAATTAGCTGCAAACTTATTCTCTGGTGACATACTTTGGACAAACAAACAAACATATTTGAGCAAAAATTCTGGAAACCACACATAGGTTTCCAAGCTTTGGATCATTCCATAATGATAAAAAAAAAATGCAATGAAGGTGTTTGGTCAAATTTTCACATGCCCTGAATAAGACTGGACTCCAATTGGAGAAGTCTCCTCAGAATGGAACAGACGTAAGCGTGGTGCATCCCATCCGAGCTGGTATGGACTGTCAATATCCCAAATTTGTAGGGTGCAGTGTACATCTTAGTCTTTGATTCCTGCCCTGGAATATTATTAAGAGCTCTTCACGTCCCTCTCCAAAGGTCTTAGTTTGGTCAGTTGTAGTCATCATCCCCGGTACCCTTCAAGTCTATACCCTAAAAGTCAAGGTTCACATTGCACAATGTGTAGAATTCCCCATGGCAGTGTCACTGTCATTCCGTCTGTACCCTTCAAACCTTATGAAATGTACATATATTATACTATAGTGCTTCATTAGGGCTGTAAATTAGGTCACTTTGCTCAGATGCGGTGAAGCTTTGTCTGAAAGAAATGATGGTTTCCTTGCCAGTAGATGAAAGATGTGAGTCCAGGGATAAGGGATGGTGAACAGGAGGGGGGGGCCTCAGGCGAGGTGCTGGAGGAGAACAGGACTAGGACTGGGACGTCACGTTGACCCAGACAAGGAGGTACCTACTGAAAAGTTCCTCTAGTGGAAGTGGACTGTCCCCTTCCCCAGGGAGGCAGGTACTAAGATGAGAAGCATGACAAAAGTCCTCAGTTGTCCTTTCTGTGGTCCTCCTGTGCCGGTTGTTACCAGACACTTCCGTAACTTCCATTGTCAGTTGTGATATGGCGATTAAGGAAATTACGTGTTTATGTGGAAAACACAGGGGACATGGATCCTGCCATCCAAGACCAGGGTAGCAACAAAGGAGTAGCCACCAGTGGAAGGCTGGGTGCATGGCCAGGCATCGATCCAACACCTCATTAATGAGGCCCCAAGAGAACAGAGATACCAGGGACTCACTCCTGAACAGAAGCAGCTCAGCATACATCAAAGGGCACTAATTAACAGCAATCAAACCAAGGATGGTTCGTGCCATTCTATGAAGCATAGTTATTATGCTACATAATTATTGTGTTTGTAAATGGTAAGAAGCGTCTATAAATGACTATCATTGGTATTGTTTTTATACAGCAAAAACACTTTTCAGCTTTTCAACTCTTACCTTGCAGTTGTTCTGGGATCTATAATCAAATTTAAATCCTGCAAGTTTCCTGAGTGCTGTGTGCTTTTTAATTATTCATCACTATGTACACTGTAAGTCCAAAAGTCATGGTTCATGTTGCCAAATGTGTAGAATTCCCCATGACAGCTTTGCTGTCATTCCATCTGTGCAATGTATTCAAAAGTCCCTGTGGTCTTTGTTAAAGGCAGAGGTAGTGACTTTTGTCAGAATAGCCCAGGCCCTGGGACCTAGAGGCCTGAGAGTGAATCTTGGTTCTCCCATATTGGAGCTCAGGGGACTTTGAAAGCTTCTAACTCATGCAAGTCTCAGTTTTCTCAAGTACAGGATGGAAAAGAACATACCTTGTAGGGTTGGTGTGAAGACTGGC
>NW_003852429.1:11088119-11158355 GCF_000181295.1 Otolemur garnettii
TTTTTTTTTTTTTTTTTGAGACAGAGTCTTGATCTGTTGTTGCACTGGCTAGAGTGCCATGGCAGCAGCTTAGGTCACAGCAACCTTGAACTGCTGAGCTCCAGTGATCCTGTTACTTCAGCCTCCCCAGTAGCTGGGACTACAGGTGTCCACTACAACACCCGGCTAGTTTTTCTATTTTTTCATAGAGATAGGGTCTCAAACTTCTGACCTCAAGGAATCCTCCCACCTTGGCGTTCCAGATTGTTAGGATTATAGGTTTGAGCCACAACACCCAGCCTCAGAATAGGCTCTTAATTCTCAGAGGAAAAGGTACTGAGCAGAGGGGTGAGACAATCAAAGACTAGTTAGTTATGTGAGAAACTGGGAAGAAACTAAGAAAGAGACTGGGAAATGCCTGTCTCATAAAGCTTTCAGCAGGTAGGTACTGAGGGCTAGTTAGCTATTATAACTAATTCATCCACTCAGCCTCTCTGTCTGCTATAAAAAACATGCCTTCCAAACACAGTGGAGTAGAAATTTCACATAAGTATCACTATGTACAAGTATTAATGTAGCATTGAGTTTATGGTGGCGACTTTAGGTCAGACCCCTCTAGACACCTCCTAACTGGTTAATCATCTGTGTTTGGTGCTTCCATGGAGAACAGTGACAAAGTGGAAATATCTGGAGACAGTTCCACTTCTTATGTGTGTTCTTGGGCAAGTTGTCAAATTTTAGTCATTTATAATGGGAATAGAAATAGAGGCCTACAAAAATTGCTATAAAAATTTAAAACTTAATATAAATAAAATGACTACTCAGTACAATCATGCGGTACACAGGAGATATTCAATAAATGTTAAATAGTTTTGCTAGTATATTTCGCCAAGACTTTTTTCTATATACTAGGTATAATGTTAGATATTAGATCATTTCAGACACGAAAAAAGTGTGTGTCCAACTTACCTAGAGATTTTTACAATTTTTCTACCCTACTTTTACTTTAAAGTTACTTCAACAGAAGACCAAGTGTATTATTCCACAATTATAGACATAAAAGGCTAAAATTTACCTGTAAGAAAATAATGGATTGCTATGAATAAATTCCAATGTGTTTGTAATTTAATATTGCCTAATTTTTATAAGGGAGAGTAAGAATGTAGGGAGATCTAAGAGATGCAATGCTTCTAAATAGGGCAAAAATAGTATAATTTGAAGTTAATAAACCCTCATAATGAAGATGAAAGACATCACAATTTTGTGAAGGGAACTCCCTGGCACTTTGACAGAAACTCTGTCTCTGATATCCTTGTTAAAACTCTATCCATAAATTAGATTTTGAGAATATTTAAGAAGAAAAACTGACAACATACCCTGTAGTATTGTTATACTGGTTTGGTAGAAAGTGATAGAAGTCAAGTTCAAACTCAAATTAACCTAAGCAAACTAAGAATTTATCTGGTTCCAAAATCCAAGGATACTTTAAATGACCCATCAAGAGAAAAGTGGGGATACAGAAAGGATGATGACTGTCTCCCAACATAAGCAGAAACCAGGGCCATGGACACCTCCAAATTGGTCTGTCCCATCTTCAACTCGCCACTAAAACTGAGCAGTAATACAGCCACTAAACAATTAAAAAAAATGCAAGCCTTCCTTCTTCACTAGAAAAAGACTTATTTTCTTTCTCCATTCAAAAATCACAGGGGGTACGTGGATTCTAGTTGGCTTGGTTGGGACGAGGAGGTACTTGTGGCCCAATCAACTTTGGTCATATAAATAAAGAGATACATTGAATGAAGGCAGTGGCTGGGTCAGAAACAGGATAAAGCACTGGTTACCCATCCAGCCGATGGGTTGTGGGCCATGAGCTCAGGATCCGTTCCTACTTGTAAGTTTCACTTAAGAGTCCTCTCTTGCAATGTTAAACAAGACAGTTTTCATCTTCATCTAGCCCTCTCTCTGACCATATCCATATCCACAAACGTAAGAATCAGTCTATGGGCTAATACAGCAATTTACAAGAATGCTCTTAAAATGGACCCCAAGAAGAGAAAATGCATTTGGAGAATGTGTGCTTACTTTTCCTTGAAAAGTCATAGCATTTTGTTAAACAAATGGACCATAAAAATCATAAGGAGATATATTTGTGTGATCTAAGAATTTTCTCTAGCTAGATAAGTGGCCTATTTATTTCTTTAATACATAATTTTAATGCATTTGGAAAATATATTAAGCTCAATTGCATACGATTTTTTTCTAAGCATATGTACGGGTTAGATTTACCCAGTTATTTGAATGCTGAATCATTACATACCTAAACAAAAAAATGTGAGCTTTCTCTAGTTTACTGTGTAAATTTATGCATCTACCACTAGAGGGCACAAATAAGGCTGTTTTCTGGGGAAAAGGTTTTGAAAATGACAAAAATTCCATGTTTTGGAACGGCGACTGAGTTAAGATATGTAGATATGCATGCTTTCTTTAAATCTGAGAGGAAAAATCAAAACATATTCATACTTAACCATGTACCATTTTGTTCTATTCCTTCTCTATCTCTTTCTGTCAAAAATAATTTTAAAAGTATGCATGCATGGAGGGGAGGGATAGGAAAATCAATGGCCCGTGAGAATTTAGATGTAAATAAAATGAGTGAAGTTAAATGGTTGTCAGATACTAGACTAATACACGAAAATACTGCCGCAGCCAAGTGGCAAGATGCCACAGCCAACATAAATATTCGTGTGTCTAGACCACACTTAGAATCTTTGCAGTCATTTTCTCCTAAAATCATCAAGCACAATATAAGTCACAAAACAGATTCTAAATCTTGTAAATATCAGGTATATATCACATCTCTTCTTAGCAAATGTGGCACTGTGGTAAAAATAGGACATGATTTGGTTGCTCTCTTCACACAATAAAGCACTTGAGTCATGCCTGCAGAATACCTCCATCTGCAACAGCTGCTTTACTTCTTAAGAAGAAAGAAAGCAAATGAGGAGGAGAAAAAGAAAAAGAAAAAGCCAGAGTTCTCTAGCATAAGCAAATAGTCCCTGCTCTTGTCACTCTGGGCGCCTGACAGGAACTAAGGACTATGATTAAGTTTGATGACTCTCTTGATTTGTTTTCAGGTATTTTTTAAGGAAAAGACTTTTTAGATCCAATGATTCTACTGAAAATAAAGGCAAAATAAATCAGGTTCAAAGTTTGCAGGGATGTCTTTTAAGGGAGAGAAAGGGGACCAAGGTGGATAGCAGGATTCCCCTTCAGGGATGAAAGTGAAAAGGCCACAGTGAGTTGGGGAACACTGAGGAGTTGGCAGTTCCCTTGGTAGTTCCCACGGCATCCCAAAGATGCCTTGTACATCTTTATTTTCCTCCAGTGTTTCCAAGTTCCAATTCACAGGTAGCAACAAGAACGTATCAAAATACATATTACCTTCATTCTATTGAAGGTTCTCTAAAACACAAATTCTAAAGGTTATAAACAAGAAGGCATGCTTTTCATACACTCAGCTTAGTCTCTCCCAATGCTTCCTGATAAAAAGCGTATTCTTTTATTCTTTTTCCAAAAGGGTTCCACTAAAATCTACATATCTTCTGAAATAACAAATCTGATGCTGTCTGCAAATGTTTTGCTTTGGTCAAATTCTGCATCCTTTCCTGCTCAAGAGTATGTCATTTCCCCTGATGCCAAGTTGAGTTTGCACTTGAGTTTGCACTATGGTTTATGCCCATACACACGGGCAAGTCCACAAGAAATGGCAGTTGTGACACAAACTCCCATTCATCCTCCCATCCACAGGCATCCAGGGAGCAGAAAGTATTCCTCTTAAGAGACAGCTCATCTCCATCTGAGCTGGGGTGGGAGAGAGGTAGAATTTCCTCTACCAAACAGTTTCAAATGCTTTGTCCTCTAGGATTTCTTGACAATTAATGATTTTCACAAATTTGGGGGGGTTGGGGGGCACAAACTGCTTCCATGTGACAAAAGAACCTTTACACCTCTACACAGACAGGTTTTTCTACTTGCATGTATGTGAGTGTAATATTTTACATATAAATACATATGAGTGATATACATAGAGGGTGCTAAAACTCTATAGACATTGTAAGAAAGGAAAAAAATGTTAAAATTATAGCGCTTGAATGTTCTTCTGAGCAAAGTATCACAAGAATGGAGGAAAAAGTATCCAATGTACACACCCCTAATATGAAACTAATTTATACCTTTTATATGAAAGCTATAACCAAATAGCCTAAGAATATGGGGAGGGGGGAGGGAGAAGGGAGGGGGAATGGGTGGAGGGAGCGGGGTTGGAGGGATCACTTCTGAGGTCTTTCTACAAGGGTACAAGGGAATCTTTCTAAGAGTAGAATGTGAACGCTTTTAAAACAATAACTGAGAAAATGACATGAAGGCTGTGTTGACCAGTTTGATGGAAGTATTTCAGATTGCATGTGAAAATCCCACACTGTACCCCAGAAGTGCATTAATGTACATAGTTACCATTCAATAAAAAAAAAATTATAGCACTTAATATATACCAATAACAAAAGATTAATTTGAATCAAAAGTCACATTGAGTACCTCTTATAATTGCAGAAGTCAAATATGATCTGAGCATTACAAATTTAACACAGTTTTTTTTTTTTTTCTCAAAATGTGTCTGCATTTTTTTGGCACTCCCTGTGTACACACACACACATGCACATGCATAACATTAACAAACTTCTCAAGAAAAACAAGGATATGGTGAGTTTTGAAATTAATCATAACCATCTACTAAACTGTTTCCAATTCTCCTTCACCCTGGAGGGAAAAAAGCATGGTTGTTTTTCATCATACATATTAATATTCTAAGACATTGACCTAGAGACCAAAGGAAGTTTATATATGTCCAGTAATGACTGGATTTGAGAGCTTTAAATAGAGCTTTGAATATTCGCTCTAACCTATGTTTCTACATACTTGATACAGTCAAATTGACTTCAAAATTATTTTAACCTCAAAGGAACTGTGTTTCACAGCCCTGACCAAAAATACAAGAAAACATTGAGAACACACACATACATGCACACGTGTGTGTGCACACACACACACCCCTCATGGAGTATCACTCAGCCATAAAAGGAATAAAACAGTGCCATTTGCAGCAACTTGGATGGAACTGGAGGATATTATACTAAGTGAAGTATCTCAGGAATGGAAAAACAAACACCACATGTTCTCACTAACATGCAGGAGCTAAACAAGGGGTACACATGGTCGTAAAGGGGTGTGATGGACACTGGAATCTAAGAAGGGGAGTGAGAGGTGTGAGGGATGAAAACTCACCTATCCGGTGCAATATACACTATTCTGGGCCAGGCACGCTAAAATGCCTTCTTTGACATTATAGAATTCATTCATATAACAGGAAAAACTGTATCTCCCAATAACTCACACTGATCCTATATTAAGCCTAATCTCTGAGCAACTCTACTGTATCTGTCATTCTCCATGATTTTCCTTCTGAACCCCTTGATTAGAGCAGAATTTTTACATTGAACTACTTATTCAAATGTGATCATAAATGCAACAATAACAGGTTTTTAAGAGTTTGCCTTGCCTTGTCTTTCATTGTATTGATCCAGGAGCCTGAGAGAAGACTAAGACTTTCTGTGTATGTGTCTAAAAATTAAACCATTCCAATGAGTTTTGATTGTCATATGATACAATTCTTCATAATCTGCTCTGGAATGAATGTCTGTGTTCCCCCAAAATTCATAAGGTGAAGCCCTAACCTCCAGCTCTCAATGTGCTTGTATTTCAAGATGGGTCTTTGGGAGGAAACGAGGAATAGATATGAACATGTGGGTGAGGTTAGTGCCCCTCTAAACATAGACATAAGAGCTTTCTCTCTCTCCACTATGTGAGGACACAGAGAAAGCAGTCATCTACAGCCAGGAAGAGAGCCCTTACCAGAGCCCAACCATACCAGACCCCTGCTCCCAAACTTCCAGACTCCAGGGCGATGAGAAAATTGATCTCTGTTGCTGAGTCACATACCAATGTGGGGAAGGGATCAGGGGTATGCAAATCAAAAAATGGTCTCTGACATCTGTCCCCTATCAGTATGAGGTGTTAAGCCACCCAGTCTGTGGTATTTTATCATGGCAGCCCTGGCAGAACAGTAGATTATAACAAACATCAAAGACAAGTACTGAGCCCTTAAGCAAGCACGGCCATCTAAACCGCGACCCTTCCACCATGTGCACATGGGCTATTCTGTGCCACAATGTGCCTGAGCCTTGCCCAATAGTCAACTAAGCAAGGAGCATGCATACTTTTGTAATGCTTGTACCATTTTACACGCAGGTACATGTGCAAGCCTAAATCAAGAAGACTGAGATCAGCTTAGAATCAAAACTTTTGTAATTAATCATAGTTTATAAGAAAATCAAATAGATGCCATTTAGAGTGAATCATCAAGAGGTTTACCCCTGACAATAATTTAACTAGCAGCACAAGCTGATGGTCTCCAACGTGTTAAAATTAGACATGTTACATCTTTATGTACCGTCTTTATTATATTTTTAAATAGATTTTAAGATATACTTCAAAATAAGTTCAAATAGAGTGTCAGCAGTGTTCTAGAGAATTTCCTCAGAATTTTATTTTTTCTTTAAGCACAACTTGAAATCTCTAGGTGAGATTATAATTGTTGCCTTTTATAGTCATTGGATGGTCAAATGAGATGATACCGATTTCCATTTCCATTATTCTGCACTCACTGAAGCACCCTCACTAAGCCACATGCATTTATAAGTGTAGCATTCATCAATATTTCTCAATAGCACTTTTGAACATCAGTGAACTACTCAGTGAAACATTCTGTCCTTTCTTCTTGATGTTATGTAACTCAAAACTTACATCAAAAATAACACATGCTTCAAACAGTTTTTTGCCTGAAAGAACACCACACAAGCATAAAAAGAATAACATGATCAGGATGAATATTTCTCTATTTCTCTATTTGTCTATCTAGCTATCCATTCATTTTTTAATCAAAATGAATATAGAAAGACTGCCAACTAATTCACCTATAATATTTGATACATAAATTCCAAAATAATAATTCCTGGATTTTGTTATGTTATTTGACTATTTCGGTTGCCAACAGTCATTATCTCCTTTCTTCAGTTCTAACAGAACCTTGATTTTGTTCAGGTAGGAATCCTGCCACTTGAGGAGGGAGGCTGAGTTCTCCTTCACAGCACTATGTGAATCCTGATGAAGTTAGGGCGATCCTGGTCATTGCCTTTCCTTGCTGATGACTAATATGGGAATGGGCATGAGACCCAATTCTGGCCAATGAGCTACACGAGAACTTCTACTAGGGACGGAAGGTGTTTAGACAATGTTGAGTGACGTCTGCTCTGCAGCCATTTTGCAATGATGAGGGTGGAAGCTGATGTACCCATGGTGGCAAAGGGGTGAGATGGAAAAAACAGAACACAGATGAATGTCCACTGAACTGCCGAATAAGCCAACTTCAGAATTTCTCTACCTCCATATTTTTTTATTTATATTTAAGCAAATTTTAGTTGGGGTTTCTGAATTTTCATGTTGGAGGACTGTTAAATCATATAACCCATGCATATTCCAAATATTCACTTCCCTTCCATGTACCAGTAACACCTGCTCATGACAGTCTTTAGGCTGCAAAATCACTGGAGTTGTCATGCTACCAATGAGTAACAAAAGTGACACAAATGCCTTCTCCTCAAAATTAGGCCCAAAACCACCTCAGCAAATATTGATATGTACGTAAAATGAACCAGTGAATTTTGTTATCTTAATACATTTGGAACAGAAATCCTGCCAAAGTAGAGAGAGAGTATTTAGAGACGTATATAAACATTATTCTATTTGAATGCAAGAGATATGAAATCCATTTACTGAGAAAGAAACAAACCAGACAACATCCTTGCTAAACCATTTCTGTTTCATTTTCAATAGCATTCTACTTCAACTCCAAAGATTATGCATCAGGGATAAAAATCACTGAGTATGTCAAAAAAGAGCAGATCCGATCTATTAGCCCTCTGATGAGCAAAGCGAATTATTGAGAACAATTACTCAAGAACCTTTATACTCTGAAAGTCTTGTTCTTGTGACTCATAAAACTCTTCCTGGTTGCTCATACAAAGTCACTTCACTTTGTCTATCCTTCTCAGTAAGGGAAAAAGAGTTCTGTTCTCTCATATTTTACCCTTTCCCGTGTAATGTGTAACTTATATGCAGTACACGCTACCATGGATCGATGCCAGTAGCTCTTGGTAGGACCTTGAAGAACTAATTTGCCGATGACGGTCAGCATCCACTTGGGTGGGATGATCACTAAATTATTTTATGGGAAGAGCACCAAAGTCATATTGGTTTCAGGATAAGCATCAGCAGGGTGTGGCAGTGCCTGTGTGTTAACACAAACAACAGGGGTCCCTTTTCCATGTTTAACATGTGCGAGAGAACTTAAATACATAAAGCAGTATTTCATCACTTTCCCAGTTTGCTTTAGAAACTGCCTTTATGACAGCATTACGGAGTAATAAATATCATATCTAGAAGATATTCTTTCCTATGCTCTTTACAAGTGAGAAAATGGAGACCCACATGAGATGAAATTTACACCAGTACAGCTATTTAGTAACAGCAACAGAATTCAATTTCAAATTTCTTAACTTCCAGGCCACTGCTCTTTCAACTGTGCCATCCTGTCTGGACACTATAAGAAGACAGCCTATGTTTAATTAAAACAATAAAAAACATGAGTTTTAAATAAAAAGGACAAAATTTTTTTGAACCAGCCCTAGTGATTTGACTCATTCATGAAGAACAGTCACAAAAATGGATTGTATAAAACATGGGGGAGACCACCTCCTAAAATGGCAGGAGTCAGGGGGGAAAAGGGCCAATGGAAACTGAGTTAAACAATCCTGGTTCCATTTTAGCTTCTCCCAGTAGGTTGTGGCTTATATTATGACTCAAAAAGAAGTATCAGTGAGGCTCGTTGATCAAAGTGAGTCAATAAATAAATAGCATCTACTAGTGGCCACCCCTGGAAGAAAGTGCAGTATAATTTTGTGGCAGTAAGATTTTTCTTGAAATATTTAAGACTGCACTTAGACAACTATTTATTGAAAAGGATCTTATTCATGTGTAGTCAAGACTTTTCACCAGCAGATGGGAAAATAAGAATCATACTGAAGCAACTGACCCAAGATGATCCTAGAAGTAACTAACAGGATTTGAATTCTGGTTTTCCAAAACTCTTAGCTTTTATTAGGCCCCAAATCTGAGCAGGTGAGATTCATGGGCTTGTGGTGAAAGTAACCACACTCTTCTGACTCTATAGGTGTGTATATACCCCCAAGCCAGTTATCCAGAACTCCCATATGCCTGACACTGGGTAGGAAACGTAATATGAAGATGAATAAGACAGTGTCTACCTTCCAAGAGTTTATGTGACCCAAAGGAAGGCAGACACATTGATCTTTTATCATCATGTGGTAAATACTACAACAATGAAGAGATTGGAGAGGTTACTAAAAAGACAGCTTTTAAAAACTACCTTTCCAATCCATGTCAAAAATGTCATCAAACATGCCCTTTTTGGGGGGGGGTACTGCCTATTTAGACTCTTGAAGTGTGAATACTCGAGCTCAAGAACACAAAGTCCTTGGGGATAAGGGTACTGGTCTGCTGGGTTCACTAAAACGGGAATTTGTAGCAAAGAGTCGGAAAGGACTGAGGAACCCAGACTTCACTTAGTTTACCTTCATCTTGTGCCTGTCCTATAGGAAGGTTTTACAGCCAAAATCAGTTTTCTTATAGATGGAGAGTAAGGGGGAATATGGAATAGGGGAAAAGTGTATAGGATTTGGTCTTTTCTGTTCCTAAGCCATCCATTTAGAGAATTTTTTGTCTGCATACATCAATATAAGTAATAATTACACTTCAAAATTTGGCAATTGTCCAAAATGCAGCAATTTTCTCACACCTGGAAGGTATGTAATTTTCAGCAAATCTTTATTTGATAAATCTGAATAAAATGTTTTGTCAAGCATAGAGCCTCCAAGGCTATAATGGATAATGTGTCAATGGTCTCTGCATCAAAAAAAAAAAAAAAAGTTTTATCCTACATAAAATACTCACTTAATCTTCTGTCCAGTTACTAAGTTACTCTCAAAAATCTTGTATTTACATTCAACAAAATTTGAGAAGATTAACCCAGCCACAGCCAAACTGCAACAACAAAAAAAAGCCAGGCATTGTGGTAGGCACCCGTAGTCCCAGCTACTCAGGAGGCTGAGGCAGGAGAATCACCTAAGCCTAGGAGTTAGAGGTTGCTGTGAGCTGTGTGATGCCACGGCACTCTACCGAGGGCAATAAAGTGAGACTCTCTCTACCAAAAAAAAAAAAAAAAGGTCTTTATATTTGTTCATTTACTTATTTATTTATTATTATTATTGAAACAGAGTCTCATTCTGTTGCCCTGGGTAGAGTGCTGTGGCGCCATAGCCCATAGCAACCTCCAACTCTTGGGTTCAGGCAATCTTCCTGCCTCAGCCTCCTAAGTAGCTAGGACTATAGGCATCACCACAACACCCACCTAGTTTTTCTATTTTTAGTAAAGATGGGGTCTCACTCTTACTCAGGTTCGTCTCAAACTCATAAACTCAAGCAGTCTACCCTCCTCGGGCTCCCAAAGTACTAGGATTACAGGTGTAAGCCACTGCACCCAGCCTAAAACAAGTCATTTTGAAACTTCAAACTGAGAATTCAGTGGAGTAATCAGAATTATTTTGTAAACTAAAATTATAAAAATACTTCGTACCAGTTATGAACAACTATTTTTGAACCTGATTTTTTAAATACCTGTATTATATATCCCCTTGAAGGCTGACTTTTTAAAAGACAAAAAGAAAAATAACATATAGTGTAAGGGATCAAGTTTTGTGTTAGGAATAGAGTTTTAAACCAACATCTCATAACTCTCAACTTGCTCTATTTTTAGTATACATTTTGAGCAAATAAACATTCATTGGTTACCTGGACCTGATTCTAAATTGGAATATAGATGGAGATCCTCTTTGCAGACACTGAGAATCATAGGCCTTGAATACTTAGTGTGTGTACTGAAGTACACAAACATATGCACACATACTGGAATTTACATAAATTTTTCATGAAGACACAGATTACCAAAACTTATTATTCGTAATAGCTTATGTGTTCATTATCTACTATGTGTTAGGCTATATGCTGAATGTACCTGAACTGGTCAAAACAGAAATGTTTAAAGCAGCATGTCATTAATTAAACTTATATAAATGATTAAAGTAATATGGTAATTATTTTTAAATAACTATAATTGCTTTTTATATTTATAAAATAATTATAAATAAATGCTTGAAACAATCATTGATATAAAGGGTATTTCCTATGAAGGATAAAAACACTAGATTCTTTAACTACAAATAGGTATTACTTTAAAAAGAAAAGACATCAAAATAAGTTTAAGAAAGGATAAGGTAAAGCAAGTCAGAGGGATCTTTGCACCACAACACTTGTCCATTACACCACTCCCCATGGAACTCTGTGAGAGAGGAAGTGCAGACACGGGCATGCACAATCCCACCAAGAACATGCTACGTCTTAGAACACCTCTACAGAGTACACCCTGGACAGCATCAACGTGGAAAATCAAAGTGAAGTACCATGGTAATGTCAGGTGGATGGGACGTGCTCAGAGACAAGATTAGATCTGAAATTTGTTTGATAGGAGACTTTTAACTTTGATTGATGAGCGTGAGGGAGAAGATGGAGTTGGGTGGAATGACAGGGCCAAAGGCCCAGAGGCCAGGTGAGGCAAGGAAAAGGATGGAGACAACAAGGCAGCAAGAGAAGGCCAGGTCAGACCTCGCAGGCCTTGCAAGTCAACTCCAGGCGGCATGGGACCTGCAGGAAACCCTGCTCTGAGGTGCCTGACTGTTAAACCACCCCATCTCTTCCCTTCTGGGGATAGGAGACAGCTCCAGGCCTCTGTTCTAAGTACTCTACTTAGCTGTGATAGCAGAGTTCTTCTTATTCAAGAGAAGCTTACAAACCAACTGAAAACCAAAAATCATCACTTGTAGAAGAGCCAGCACATTGAGACATTCTCCCAGGGTCATAAGACAGGGGTGTTCTACAAGTAGATTAGGGTGGAAACCCTGCTGTAGTTTAAGCAGAATAAGATAATGGAAAGCATTGACCAGGAAACCAAGACATTTCTCTGGTCCCCATTCAACTTTCTTCATGACTACAGACAAGGATATCACTCAGCATCTCTGAACCTCACAGATCATTAGGAAGGTGACACAGCTGGAAGGTCCAAAGTCTGTGAAGTCCTAATAGTCCATGTTGTCTACAGCAGTTTCTGTTTGTTTGTGTCGTCAAGTTATGGTAGTAAATATTGTGTTATGAAGTAGGGATAAAGTTTAATGTAAAAGACTAACAGCATAAGTGTAAATTGTTCCCTTATTTCCCTGAGCGTGGATTCTGCTCATGCTCACCATCCTCACCTAAGACACAATTCTCCCTCATGTAAAAGTAAGTGGTCCATGTGAAATAATGATTATACAATGCTTATATACCATTTATGTTTATATAACTCTATAGTTTATATATAGCACAATATTTCATAGACATGAGGTCAATTATTTCTCACAGCGAATTTATAGTACATTGTTAGTACATGTAAAAGACTGAAACAGAATGTGCACCTCTCACCATTTACAAAAATTAATTCATGATAGACAGAAGACCTAAACTTAAGGCATGACACTATAAGAATTCTAGAAGAAAATGTTGGAGAAACTTCTATAGATATCAGCCTAGGGAAGGAATTCAGGATGAAGATCCTGATGGCAATCACAAGAACAACAATAAATAAATAAATTGGACCTGATTAAGCTAAAAATTTTCTGCACAGCCAAGGGCAAAATCAACAGAGTAAACAGACAACCTATAGAATGGGAAAAAATATTTGCATTCTATACAACCAGTAAAGGATTGATAACTAGAATCTATAAAGAACTCAAGCAAATCAGCAAGAAAAAAATAATAAAAAAAAGTAAAGAGTAGGCAAAGGACAAAAGATAGGAAAAGAAACTTTCCAAGTGAAAACAATCTAATGGTGAAAAAACACAGGAAAATATGCTCAATATCTCTAATCATCAGAGAAATGCAAAAAACCACACTGAGATACAACATAACTCCGGTGAGAATGGCTCCTACCAAAATGTCCCAAAGCTACAGATGCTGGCATGGATGCAGAGAGAAAGATGCTGCTGGTGGGACTGCAAACTGGCACAACCCCTATGTAACGTAGTACGGAAATACCTTAAAGAAATAAAAGTAGACCCACCTATGATACAGTAATCCACTACTAGGTATTTACCCAAAGAAAATAAGTCATTTTGTAAAATAGACACTTGCACTCAAATGTTCATGGCAGAAAAATTCACAATCTCAAAGTTGTGGAAATATACAAATGGATTAATTGTGGTATATGTATGCCATGGAATACTATTCAGCCATAAAAGATGGTCATTTAGTACCTTTAATAGCAACTTAGATGGAATCAGAGAATATTCTCCTAAATGAAGTATCACAACAATGGAAAAACAAACACCATTTATACTCAGTGCTAAATTGAAACCAGTCTATCAACTCTCAAGTACATATATTGAAGGGGGGAGGTGGGATAGGCTGAATTACACCTAACTGATGCAATGCAGGTGTTGGGGATGGACACACATCCCTGACTTAAAATGTATGAAAGCAAATTATGTGACAAGTATGT
This sequence comes from Otolemur garnettii, assembly GCF_000181295.1. NCBI lineage: Eukaryota > Metazoa > Chordata > Mammalia > Primates > Galagidae > Otolemur > Otolemur garnettii. The sequence goes on from NW_003852429.1 coordinate 11,101,999, forward strand.
GTTACATACTAAAAAAAAATAACAAAAATTTTAAGGTACTATTTTTCCCTCCAGCCATTCTACACTGCATGTCTTAGAAATAAAATGCATCATAGCCCATATTATTAATCAAAAAGCAGCCAGGAAGTTTTAAGTTCACAAGGATCACAGGGTCTTCAAGGAAATCCTGAATCCCCAAAACCTACTTTTTCATTTTATCCAACAGAAAGCACAGAGGTGCTGATATTTCTATTTCACTATTCTCTATACTCATGGGCACAAATACTGGTTTTCTACTCCTACAAATGAAAGTGGTGGTTGTCTTTACCAAGGCTAGTTTTTTGCTGATGGCAACATCTCATCATCATTTTATTAGAATTTGAAGACCTGGCAAAGCTTCTAACCATTGCAACAAAGACTCTACTAGTTGTAATAGTTTGCTAGGGCTACCAGGACAAAGCACCAAGGACTGGGTGGTTTAAACAGCAGAAACATACTTTCTCACCATTGAGAGGTCAGAGTCCCAGAGTGAGGGACTGGGCTGCCTCTCTCCTTCCCTAGATGTCTGTCTCCTTCCTATGTCTTCACAGGTCTTTCCTCTGTGTGTATCTGTGTCACAATGTCCTCTTCTCATGAGATACCAGATTGAATGATTAAGGTCCGCCTTTACACCTATCTCCAGACACAGACACATCTGGTGATACTGGCAGTTAGGATTTCAACGTATGAATTTGGGAGGATCCAATTCAGCCTGTAACACTGGTGTCATGGAATCCGAGCTCAGATTTGGATCCCAGGACTCTAACCTCAGATCCAAAACAGAAAGATGTTTTTAGAGTTATGGCATGATTGGCTTTCACCTATAATTTTTACATCTATTAAAAATACCTAAACAGTGCATTTTATTCTTAGAGCTTCCCTTTGTGCAATGAAGTGGAAAGTGTATTGACATGTTAATCTACTAATGTTTCAAGTTCTGCTGAACATTTAATTTTAAAAGATGTGAGGGGGCTGTTCAAGAGGTCTGTTTTTGGCTGCTTGGGAAACCACTTTTTGACTTTCTACGTGACTTCATTCTCCTCCCACACCGTGGCAAGCCCGGGTCCTTGCTACCCCCAGGCAGCACACAGCTCTGGGGGAGCTGCAGAGAGCTGAGGCGCTGCTTCTCTCCTTTTGTTCCAGGTGCATTAACCTGAGGTTCGCCTGGAGAATGCAGTGATTAGCTAAATTCAGAATTATCTCAAATTAAGACAAACCTTTTCTCGACATACCTGACATTTTTAGAAATTTCAAGAGAGGCTGGAGGAGAGGGAAAGAACATCACAGAGGAAGGAACTAACTGCCAAGGTCAGATGCTGCTGTGTTACAAGAAGAACTAGAATTTTACATCCAGATACTCCCGATATACATATGTATCCTTATCTGAAATAAAGATGATGGTAATCGATCTCTAACAGCAAGTTAGAGAAATAGGAAGAACTTGATTCTTGGCTTATAAAGTCTGAATTATATTCACAAACCTGCCATTTGCTTCTTGCTTGCCCTTGGGTAAACTACTCACCTTTTTGAGGTTTACTTTTTCATAAACAATGGAGTGGTGATAATTTCAGTGCAGCCTATTTATTTTTACAGGTTTTGTATGGAACAAATTCGATACAGTGCTAAGGAAGTGCTAAGGTAAACAGTTACCATTTTGAGAAGAATAGTGATTAGTAATATATTTCTGGAAAGATCAAAATCATTTTCTACAGTGTTCTACTCATTTTCTTGAAGTCAAATTCTGTCTTCAGGAGGTGAACATATATCTTATGACTTCAACCATTAGCCCAAGCCCAAATTTATGTTAAAATTTAAGTGAAGATGGTGTTTTCCAAACAGCATCCTTCAGAATAGGAGTATTTAAAAAAAAAAAACAAACTAGTATTTGGCTCTCATTTTAATACACTATGTAAACAAGGGTTTTAAGTCTTGTATTCCATTTTTTATTTCCGTTCAAGGCACTGGAAGGGCAGGGAAAGGTTCATGAGGACAAGTTGCAAACCAGAGCAGTTCAGTGAACCTATTTCTCCCTCCGCTATTGGAAAGTCATCTAGTCTCAGAGATGGGGAGAGAAGCACAAGAAATCATAGAAGCAATTAAAATAACTAACATTTAATAACCTATTATTACTCCTGGACATTGTATTGAACAATTTATAAACATTGCCTTTATCTAATTCTCATTAAAAAATCCTTTGAGACAGGCATTTTTCTTTTAGAAAAAAACAAAAGTAACATTTAAAAAAGTGAGAATCAAAGTAGACTCTGCCTTGGCTGTGCGACTTCAGTAGCTCTGCTCTTAGTGCCTGTGTGATGGAATGTCCATGAAGAATAACAAGAAAGTAAACATAGTTAAATATAGTTCAACCAATGACTCCAGTTTGAAGATTCCAAGATTGGATTTAGAGGTCTATAAATTGATTTACAGCTCTTATATTATGAAGTCAGAGTGAGTAGACTTGGAAACTACTACAAATTTATGTAATAGCTATCAAAATTATATTATTATTTACCATTATTACAATATTCAAGGAGTTCACATGTATATTTTCATATGAACACATGAGAACTAGCCATAATAGGATATGACAAGTGTAATCATTAGCGATAAGAAGGAAAGATTTAGAAAAGCAAGTTAAGGAAAACTTCATGGGATTGGTGTTTTAGCCAGGCCTCAAAGTATGAATTGGTTTTCTCCAAATTAAGAGATCAAAGAAAGAATGTATCAGTCCCCATACAGAACAGAGGTGGATGGTAGAATTCTTTGTTAATTATAGCTTAGATAGTTCTCCAATGAAAATAACAACTGTCCTCCATTATTATTAAGTAGGTTTGCAGAAAACCATAACTGCAAGGGAATTTTAGACTTTCCAAAGATATGTCAGCAGTCGAACCTGAGGAGGAGCCTCCCATGCACTCCTGTGCTATCTCTCCTCTTAACTTGTACTATCATGGTAATGACAGTCACTGCTACCCGAACTCCTACAGTACCCACCTCTGTATGTCCAGCACCCTGCGTGGTACATGACCCCTAGTAGAAGTCAACACACATAGGATTAATTAGGGCCAAAGTATAATGTACAGTCAGTACTGACTGAATTGCTAATATGGCTTTACTTCTTCTAAATTTTTTCTGTAAGAAATCTTACAATTAAAAGTTATCTCTGTCAGATACTAAGAAAATTAGCTTTTGTAACTAATTTATTGAAGTGTCTCATCTCAGTGAGGTATAGCATTGCCATAGTTTTATTTTTTCTAATCGGTACTCCTAAATATGCCATGTTAAATCCTGTTTTACTGCTGAGTAGAATACCTGCTTAGTTAAACTTCGGATGGGTCAATTGAAAACTTCCCTCTCCTCTCCTACTCAAGGTGGTCTCCCTCTCTGCCCAGGATGTTCTGCCCCTGGCACACCTCCTCTTCCTTATGCTTCCAGGCTCCAATATTTGGGCTGAAAGATGGGAAAGAAGCAAAGGTACATGTCTTGTTCCTTCCTTATCTGTCCATGCAGGTAATCAGTGGTGGCCCAGAGCAGAGCACTTTGCAGAGATTCCACATGCACAGATTCTCTGCTCTGGGAGACCTGGTGCCTCCCCCAGCATCCTCATCCTCTTTGAGATTCTGGTTTCCACCCAACTTTGAATGCCCTTCCCAGGAGTGTCCCCCTTAACATTGCCCTGGCAATATAGCTCAAGCCCAGCTGAGTTCCACCCCCTCCAGTTCACCCCCTGGGATTCTCACCACACCCCATTCTCAGGAGAGAGTGGCCACCTCCACAACTGAGTCTTCTCTGAGCCCCACCCTTCCCACATCCAGCTCTCTGCCACACCTTCTGTCTCAGGGAAGCAGAGGGACACATGAGCAAATGTCTGCTATAGCTGACGTCCGACTCAGAAGTGAGATATAGCTGCTCTTTTTGGCAGACATCCTGTACTTAAAAGCTTCTCCTGGAACCTCTCTCACCTCGTGTTGGGCAGAAGAAAACACACTCTGCAGGAAATAAAGGGACTTCCCCTTTATTCCTCAAAAGATCAGCAACCCAAATGTCACTAGAATGGGAAAAGAATTCCAGAGATAGCAGGTCTTGGAGAAGCCAGAGTGCTCCCTCTCAGGAATGGTGAGGATGTGACTTGGGGTCTATGAGCAATATGGTACATGTCTATACTATGGTACACGTCTATACTATGGTACGTAGCTATACTATGGTACATTTCTATACTATGGTACACGTTTCTACTATGGGTACATATCTGTACTATGGTACACATCTATACTATGGTACACGTCTATACTATGGTACGCATCTATACTATAATACATTTCTATACTATGATACACGTTTATACTATGGGTACATATCTGTACTATGGTACACATCTATACTATGGTACATGTTTATACTATGGTATGCATCTATACTATGATACATGTCTGTACTATGGTACATATCTATACTATGGTACACATCTATACTATGGTACATGTTTATACTATGGTATACATCTATACTATGGGTACATATCTGTACTATGGTACATGTCTGTACTATGGTACATATCTATATTATGGTACACATCTATACTATGGTACATGTTTATACTATGGTACACGTCTATACTATGATACATATCTATACTATGGTACACGTTTATACTATAGTACACATCTATATTTTCATACATGTCTATACTATGGTACATATCTATCTTTCATGGCAAAAAAAAAATGGTTTTTAAGCTCATAAAACAACTGCTAAGCTCCTCACCCAACCCTTAAATCCAGCTTTGGCTCAAAAGTGTTGTTGAATGATGACTCAAAAGAGGGATGGAAGGTGGAACTTCCCCACTGTCTTGAAGTCTTGTTAACCAAAAAGATATCTCACAGGCGCTGGGTTCATGCTGTTTCATTTGGCTTTTACATTTAGATTCTAAGTTATATGGTAATATTAACATCAGAAATGCTCACTAAGGAAAATTAAGATTTTTCTGGATGAGGAGTTTAAATTCAATGTCCATAATGAACAAGATCACTCACTGATTGATTCATTCTCCAAATATATTTTCTTTTGGTTTATTCTGTGTGCACTGTGCTTGAACACAGCAATGAATTAAGCAGTACTGCCCTTGGAAAGCATAGTCTTGGAAGGAATTCTTAAGCCTATTTCTCCTCTTCCTCCCCTTCCTCTTCCTTTTTCATTTCCTCTTCCTCATCTCTCTCTTCTTCCTTTTCTTCTTCTTGTAATATGACTAATGGAAAGTTGGTTTCATGAAGAATATTGATATTTACAACTGAGACACTATTAAAAAGAACCCCTGAAAAACTTCCCTCTGATAGTTTTCCTTCCCTTGTAAAAATCTTAGGCTGACTGCAGGTGCCATAATTTGCTCCCTAGAAGAAAGTCTATGCTGCTTTTCCCATCCCTGTAGCCAGCAGACACCAGGCACACAGTGGTTACAAGGCAGTCACAATTACACCAGTGGTAACTGGAACAAAAGATTCAATTTTCCCTTGAGAATGTTAGTAATTCCTTGTGTGGAGTGAGGATAATCTTCCACCGAACTCTGGCATCTATCCTTCCCGTCCTCCTTTCCTTCTTTATCTCTCGGTTTTGATGAGATAGTAAGAGAAGGGACTGGAATGAGTAGTGGTTCTCATAACCTGAAGCGAAATGGGAGCTGGTTGGCAGTGAGCTCCCAAATAATGCTCTCAGCTGGCAACTGAAGCTTCACCAAGCCCACAATCTCTTGGTCAGAGGCTGAACAAAGCCTTCTATTTTGGGCATGTTGTGATAAATTATAAGAATGGATCACAGGAATACATTTACTGAAAAGCAATTGAAGAGAAATCTTTTTAGAAAAACAGATTTTTGGCTAAAGCAGCCATGAGCTATTCTCGTCTTTGGCATTATGAAGCCCACAGAGCACATTTCCAAAGCAATTAATATAAATGAACGCCACATTAAAAAATCAGTTCTCTTATATGAGATGCAATGAGATAGAGAAAAATAGCCAGGCTTACAAATGAGCACTTTGCATCATTAAAAGTATCACAAAGTTTTGAACTAAAAGGGTCTACAAATATCCAGCTCGTAATATTAGTAATATCATATACTTTACAAGACAGATACTGTGATCTTCAAAAATAAACAAAAGGTTTCTGGAATCTCTCAGTATAACAAAAGACTCTTCTATTTCTCAACTGAGAATGATCTTCAATCTATAAATGGAAATCACAGAGATAGTAAATTACATAAGAAGGCAAAGCTACAGTTCACTGGGTTTCTCTTGTGGGTAGAAAGCTGTTGACAACGTGCCGCTCACTCGTATGAGAAGCTGCCAGGTCCTCTCTTCTGGGTGTTCGGTAGAGACGTTTTCAGGGGCGGCTGGAACTCTGGGAAGTTTCACTCCTGTTAATGGTAGGGATTAGGGCACCCCTCCTCATTTGTCTGCAGGTGTGGCAAACACAATAACGGAGAAGCTGAATGACACTTCTAACTCTCAGAGAAACGGATCTGATTCGAAAATACCTCTAAATAAATAACCACGTTGTAAAAAAGACATCCACACATTTCACACGGAGTGATTCGTAAGTTTCTTCAGATACACAGGACATTTGATTTTCTTTTTTAAAAAAGTCCATCAAGTGCCAAAACCCAGCCAAAAGCCCAATAAATGTAAATGCTTTTCAAATGTTTTCTGCCCAATTCCATCAATGACCTTTCATGGATAAATTACTTTGGTGGTGACAAATAAAAGCTCACAAGACACTTGATGGGTATTACGGGTCTTCAGCTTTTATTTTACAAACTGTCTCCTAGCAAAGAGGTATCACACATCAAGGGAAAAGTGTTGTGTAATACGCCATGTGGTACAGATCAGAATTTTACTATTCCTCTTCCTTAGAGGAAGGAAGTATTAAGCACCTGTTACAACTGCCTGTTACATGCCAGGCTCCAGGGTGACAGAGGCGAGTAAGGTGGTCCCAAGGCTTTGCCACTAAGGAACTTTAGAGCAAGTGAGAGGATGGCCAGGAACACCCGTGCATACTGTGAGGTTAGGAAATGCCTCTGAACAGGAGGTGTGTGCAGTGTTGCACAGAAGCACCAGGGAGGGTAGAAATCTCTCTGCAGGGTCGCTAGTAGTAACTCTCATGGGTCTCCTTGGGCTGAGTTTCTGCAGGATGGTTGTCAGGGACGAGGACTCCAGTAGGGGACCTGGCTGGTTGCAAAGGCAATTCAGGGACACGAAAGTACAGCGTGTGTGGTGGGGGAGTGACCTGGGAAAGGCTGGATCGTGAAGATTCATAAGCACCATGTTTAAGAATTCCGGCTTTTCATGTATAAATGGGAAGCCTCAAACCAATTTATAGCTTTCATATGAAGTCTATAACCCAACGATATCCCAAGAAGAAGGGGAAGAGGAGAGGGAGAGGAGAGGAGGGGGGAGGATGGGTGGAGGGTGGTAAGTGGTGGGACCACACCTATGGTGCACGTTACAAAGGTACATGTTAAATTTACTAAGTGTAGAATATAAATGTCTTAACACAACAACTAAGAAATGTGGTGAAGGCTGTGTTAATCATTTGATGAAAATATTTCAAATGATATATAAAACCAGCACATTGTGCCCCATGATTGTACTAATGTACACAGCTATGATTTAATTTAAAAAAAAAAAAGGAAGAAAGAAATTTAAAAACAAAAATAAATATAAAAAAACAAATGGGAAGCCTCCAGAGGCTCTTGTTCAGGGTAATGAACCAGTCAGATTTGTAACTCTAGAAAAGATTCTGAAGGCCACTTAAAGATTAGTCTGGAACATACTGAGATTCAGAAAAGCTGAGTTAAGGAAGCCATTCCAGAAATGGAGAGGAAAATGGTGAAAGCCTAACTTGAAAGTTTGGTTCCTATCGTAGATTCTTACTTTTCCCTAAATGTTCTGATGTCTCCTACACAGAAGGGTCATGCCTTTCCTCCCTGTGGACCTCAGAGTTGGCCAGGTCAGTTGCCTTGGCAAGTAAAATTCCACATGGTAGTTACAGGTGAGAATCTGGACAATCAGAGCAATGGTCAGGCCACAGTGAACATAGGAGGTGAACAAGAAATAAATCTCCGTATGTTGCGCAGATTTGGGGGTCTTGTTCCTGGCCTATCCAGACTTCTACAACCCCCAAGTAGGGTGCATTTCATTTTTCCTATTTTCTTATGCTGAAAATCACTCTTGATCAACATATATTCATTAGACATTTACTTGAACACCACGTACAAGACACTAGTCACTGAGGACCAGTTTTTGCCCCGAGAGACTTTGCAATCCTGTTAGGAAGAGAAGACATTAAGCTAAACAGCATCTCTAGGAATTCAGAAAATATAGAAATTCCTTCCATCTGGCTGGGTTGGGTCATGAATGATTTCCCGCAGGACATAATGTGAATAAGGAAAATGAAGAGGGCAGGCAGTTGAGCCCAGGATGGGGAAGAGAGGGAGCAGGTGACGTCATATAGACAAAGGCAAGAAGGGAGAGATTTCTAAATCATCCGTGGGACAGAATGGACACACCTTTCCTAATAGGCAGTTAATGTCCCTGCTGTCCAATAGATCAACTGGCTCTCACTGTGACTAGTCACAGTCAAGTGTTCACCGGCTGCTCTAGTCCCATGTGGCTAGCTCACCGCAGACAGAGAAGAGCTCATCAGTGAAGAGTTCTGTAGGACAGTGACAGTCTAGAGGTAAGATATAAAATGAAAAAAAATATATAGATCCAGAGAGATTTTGAATGTCAGGATAATACGTTATCTAATTTAAGAAGTTCGAAATTTAAAAAGGGCAATGGCAACATAAAAGTTGCCATTGAAAAGAGTAGTATTAGTAGGAAGGGAGAATTGAATGAAACCAGCTACAGAGTAAATTCTGCAGCAACTCAAATTGAATGGCTGCAAACTAGATCAAGATGGTGATGGGAAGGAGAGATAAAAGGCACACAGGGTGTTCTCATAATTTGGGGCTTCTGTGTCTGCAATCTTGCCTGCCCATGAAAATGTACGTGTCACCCCCACAGCCGCACTTAATGGCCCTTGCTCCATCATCCCAGACAAGACTGGTGCAGAGTGGAGCAAAGTCAGTCGCCAGACAAATGTGTACACTCCCAGCTGAGGACAAACACGGCAACACTCCACCTTCTTGTTTCAGCTCCTGGACTGTAAACAAGTGTCCTTTTCGAGGACACTGATTTAGCTCCACATTTTTCGAGGTTTCTGAGCTGGTGGTTTTGCTGTTTAAAATGTCCTTCCAGCACAGCACTGCCGCCTATCTGGTGTGCCTAGGTACAGGAAAGCTGTGAGGCGCCTTACTGAGAAAATATGTGCATTAGATAAACTTCATTCAGGCATGAGCTCTGTTGCTGTTGGCCATGAGTCCCGTGTTAATAAACCAACAATGTATCAATATATTAAAATTGGGTGTCTTTAAATAGAAACACATATAAAACAAGGTTATGCATTGACTGGTTGAAGAAAACGTGACCAGAGGCTCACAGCAACCTAACCCTGTGTTTTTCCTCCCTTAATAGCTCAGTGTTTGCTAAGTCAGGGTTTGTAGTGGCTATACGGAACACACCCACCATGAGTACTGGTAAGTGACTGGTCACAGAGGAAGGATTGCAAAGGGCTACAGAGCAGAGCCTACACACCAAGCGGCTGGCAAAGACAGCAAATTAATGGCCACCTCAGTTGTGCCTACTGAAACAATATGACACCAAGTCCCAGGCCAGACATTCTTTTTAATTAAAGCCCAAGTTTTTCACATAGTCACTGGGTAGAAGCCACTCACGACTGGACTTTTTTGGCCTCAGATTATTTTCATTACATCTACTAAAAATTGAACCTATATTTTTAATAGTTTACCTTTAAGTTAAAAAAAAAAACCTTCAGGTATAGGAGTTCTACTTTTTGTGTCTCCATGTGATCATTCCACCCAGATTAATTTTCATCTCTTTATCTACCTAAATAGTTAGCAAACCCAAAGTCTGAAAAGCAAGTGACATGCGGAACCAATTGAGTTAGGAAATGTATCCACATGGTAATTTAGCCCCCCAAAGGCTTGAGCTTTGAAAAATCCACCAGAAGATCCTCATTAAGACATCAGAAACTGATGATTAAGGATGGAGAGCATTTTTTCATATATCTGTAGGCCGTGCACCTATCTTCTTTAGAGAAATTTCTCTTCCAGTCCCTTACCCACCCTGAGATGGGATCACTCGTTCTCTTCTTGCTAATATGTTTGAGTTCTCTATGGATTCTTGTTATTAAACCTTTGTCAGAGACATAACCTGCAAATATATTCTCCCATTCTGAGGGCTGTCTGCTTGCTTTACTTACTGTGTTCTTGGCTGTGCAGAGGCTCTTTAGTTTGATCAGGTCCCAACAGTGTATTTTTGATGTTGCTTCAATTGCCCTGGGGGGGGGTGTCCTCCTCATAAAATTTTCACCCAGGCTGATTTCTTTGAGTGTTTACGGATGGATCAATAAACTGTAGTATGTGTACACCATGGAATACTATGCAGCCATAAGGAAACATGGAGACTTTACATCCTTCACGTTTACAGGGATGGAGCTGAAAAATGTTCTTCTTAGCAAAGTATCACAAGAATGGAAGAAAAAGTATCCAATGTACACAGCCCTATTATGAAATGAATTTATAGCTTTCATATGAAAGCTATAACCTAATTATAACCTAAGAATATGGGGAGAGGGGAGGAAGAGAGGGGATGGGTGGAGGGAGGGTGATTGGAGGGATCACTTCTATGGTTTATCTTACAAGGGTACAAATGAATCTTTCTAAGAGTAGAATATAAATGTCTGAACACAATACCGAAGAAAATGACATAAAGGCTATGTTAACCAGTTTGATGAAAATATTTCAAATTGTATACGAAAACACCACACTGTACCCCATGATTGCATTAATGTACATGGCTATCATTTAATAAAAAAAAGATATCAGAAACTGGTATAATATCAGATCCTTTAAAAAATACGTACATGATTTGAAAATACTGGACATATTGAAGAAGGAATCAATTCACAAGGGAAAGGGCTATTTCTTACAATCCTCCAAGTGACATACAAATTAAAATAAAAAGTCAAGTACTACATGCACATGCACAAAACCTCTAACTTTCTTGCCCTTTATGTCATGGCTTTTTAGTGTGTGTAGGAATTGAATTTCTTTCCACAAAATAACAGCTTTACAAACTTCAAACTATATTTTTCTGGTTTTTTTCTTCACAAAGACCATGGGTGAAGCGAATCACTGATAGCCAATTCTCAAACCCCACAACTTTCTATGAAAAGCAAAGTTTGTGTTTGCAAGGTGCTGTTGATTATAGTATCAATAGGAAGAATGCTTATCTACAGTGAGCACAGTTCCTGGAGAATGAAGAAAAGTATATATGTGGGAGGCCAGACAAAGACTTCAAATATCCTCAGTGTCTAACTTCACTAATTCTTCACAATCTGTGGTCTATCCCAACACCATGTTAACTGGTCTGTCACTGGGTCTCTCCTTTCCTCCCTGAGATCTCCCTCCAAAGCATTCAGAAAGATTTGCAATTTTACCATAGTGCAACTATGTAATTAATAGCACCCCCAGTAGATGGTAAGGTTCAGAAATGCTGTTTTGCTCACCAGGTCATTCTCCGTGCCTAGAACAGTGTTTGCACATAGAAGGTACTTGTTCAAGGAAACAGTTGTTAAATGAGTGGACAAGTGGTCAATCAATGAATTTCTGTCCTTTCATAAAGTTGAACGTCTTCACCGCTCTGGTTATTCACCTGGAGAAACTCAGGGAACAAAACAGCACACAGAGCAGGACAAGCCTCAGGCAGTCGGACCTGCCTGCGAGGACCCAAAACAGCCCTAGACTTCCTGTGCAGTCCGTCCCTGCTGCCCGCCCCAGTGCCAAGTTGATAGCAAGGTCTCAGGAAATCATGTGGACATTTGGTATTTATAATAGTGGCCTCCTGGAACTCTGATGAACCTCCACATTCAAAAAATGCCATGACTTTCCTTGCTTAGCTTTGATCCCCTGCACTTTGAAGCTTGCCTTTATTTCCATGAAACTAAAATATGTTTTTTAATTACTGGGGAGGGTTAAGCTAACTAAGATAGCGAATTCAACAAAGCCTGATTGAGAAGATGACATTTGCTCACTTACACCAAAGAGACTTATTTCCCAGTACTAAGCCAGAAGTACTCAACATTCAAGTTTGAGTATCAACAAAGATAAAGAACAAACCACCATCCACCATGTAACTCTGAGATCACTCAAAATACACAGTACTCACAAATGCATTGCTCAGGGGTCCAGAGTCTTCTATACAACATACTCAAAAAGAAAATCCCTTATTCTATAAACTGTTTTCTAATTTTAATTATGTATGTTACATATCATTTAAGATATAAATAATAATAACAATTTGTCATCAGCACTTACAGTGAAGACTGTGTTGGCCTTTTGTACCTTCAGTCACAGGTCTCAGGAAACGGTGGTCCCTGTGTCCTTACCTTTGACATTACTGCTAATTCCAAGACAGTTTGAATACACTGTCAGCAGAGATAAGGTCTCTCTCTCTCTCCCAATTTGCCATAGCATAAGATTTTTCCTTTCAGAGAGACCATTTCTTTAAATGCAGAATTAAAGGCTTCAGTTCTAACATCAATATTGTTCTCTCCAATATGAATTATGCCACTAAAGAGTGTTGAACTCAAAGGAACTTGTACACAAAAGATATTCATATTCTGAAAATCTGAGCTCATTAACCTGGCAATGGAAACATTCAAACTAAAAGTCAACCTCAGTAATACACAGCTGTCATCCTACTGCTGAGCTAAGGCCAGAATATGAGCGACGGGGGGAAAAAAAGGGAGATGTATTTGCTTTCATGGAAAAAAGTAGCTCTGAAAGAAAAAGGAAGGAGAGAAGGGAGGAAAGAAGGAAAGAGGGAGGAAAGAGGAAGGAAGAGAAAGAAGGAGAGAAGGAAGGAAGGAGGAAAGGAGAGAAGGAAGGAAGGAGGGAAGAAAGGAAACAAGGGAGGGAAGGAAAGAGGGAGGGAAGGAGGAAGGAAGAGAAAGAAAGAGGGAGAGAAGGAAGGAAGGAGGGAAGGAGGGAAGGAAGGAAGGAGGGAAGGAGAAAAAGAAGGAGGGAGGGAGGAAAGTAAAAAAGCAACATTGTGATGAAAGGGAGTCAGAAATTGCTTCCATTTGATTGTTTTTAGACGTGATGAGCACGTTTTGGATAACCCTTCCAAACTAGGGGACAAAACAGGGTAACTAATTTTTTTTAGGGCTGCTTCAACTCTGTGGTAGGGCCGTACTACTCTTGTACTCAGTCTACTGAGCCTAAAAACAGTTGGATTTTAGAGCACAGGTGCCCTGTGATTAATGTAAAACTGTCTGTGGGAACTGAAAAATACTTCAAGAAATAGCTGGGCATGGAAATTCAATGCACCTGGCAGGATAATAGTGGGATTTCTTATTTTACTTCCTTATAATAACCATAGACACAAATGTTGTTTCTTTAAAATACATTCATAACTTATTGCTGAGGAAGTCTACCTTAAAATTAATTTAGGTAGGAACATGCCTGTAGGTGTTTATTTTTCTGAGATCCTTACAATGTTCTTCAGAGATAGAGCCAATTTGTCAATTAAAAAAAAAAAAAAAGAACCCAGGTAGTAGGTGATGGGCATTTCGAGCTCCCAGCTGTGAAGATGCCCTCGCTTGACTCTCATTGTGGCTGAAGGCAGCAGCGTGGTCACATGCTTGCTTAAGGCAGGCCCTTGCTGTCCAGCACTGAGCCAGGGAAGGGGGTCCTCTAGATGAGGCAAGGACAGCCAACCAAACTCAGCAAAAACCAGTGCAGGGATCTCCAGGAAGGAAACAGTGGTGTTTTCCAGGAAAGAATAAGCCCTGAATTATTTCAGTCAACAAACACACCCTGAAAAGATCTGTCCTGTGCTGAGGAAAATCAGGAGCATCGTAAAATGCTGATGCCCCAGCTGCAGCTATTACAATAGGTCGGGAAAATAACATGAGAGTTAGAGCACAGTTAGATGCTAAATCGTGTCCAGGACAAGGAGAGAGAGAAAGAAGGAGAGACGAGAAACCACATACAGCTTTCTCTTGCCCTCCTCTGGGACTGGAGCACTGATTCTTGTCATTGATTCCAGATCTTGTGTTGAAATTTAAGGATCCTTGTAAAATTTGCCATCTTTAGAGCACTGGCCTGTTGCACCAGCGTGCTGCTCTCCCTCGTAGGCTCGGCTCCTTCCAGTCTCACCTGTGGAGGAGCTCTTCAGTTTTATCTGTGCTTCCCCATGTTTTCTGAACATCCACAACCCAGGAGCCCTTGATTTCTGCAGTTTCCAGTCTCCCACGGATGCCGTCACCTGACACCTGATCACCACCCCCAGACACCCTTAGCCTTTTGTACTCAGTAGAACAGCCAGTTTCTCTCAGGTCTCTGAGGACAGAACTCAGACCGGATCATCAGACCAAGTCTTACATGTGTCTCTGGACCAGGCACCCAGCTAATTAGCAGCTCCTGACAGGAAGTTCTAAAAGGAGAGGTAATCACCATCCTCATCCATAAGACATTCAAGAAAGCAAAAGTGACAACAAAAGCCCCTCTAGAAGGAAAAGAAACAATTCTTCAAAGAGATATGACCTTATCTACAGGTTCACAGGATGGCACAAAGGTGTGCACATAAACAAAGAGAAAAATCCCTCTGAACAGATCTAAATCTGCTCAGAACCCTGAGCTAAAGAATGGAATTGGATGGCCTTTATCCCAGCCAGCTGTGAGATGTCCTTGCAGAAACTCAGTCTCCCGAGGGAAGTTTGAGACCTGGCTGCACACGAGGAGGCTCTGCAGCCACACACATGTCCCACGGCTGCAGCAGCCACTGGCCACACGTACCTGTCGAGTACTTGATGTGTGGCCAATGAGACCTAGGGGCTGAATTTTTCAAGTTTCATTTTGATTAAGTTTAAATTTAAACTTACATAGGCACGTGTAGCTAGTGGCTGTGGAACTGACTAGCTCAGCTACAGAAGGCAAATGCCCCTGGACTGTGGTAGACACGGAGGGGGCGGGGCGGTCCATCCCCCTGGGGTTTATCTGGCTCACCTTCTATTACTGGCTTCTAGGAACACTCTGGCTGCCTCCAGGTATGAAAGGGAGGAGGTAAAGGTGTTTGGATACTAAGAATTTTCTGTTTTAATGTAGTTTAGCTTTGAAGTCTATTCTCTCCATGAGGACACAGAAAACCTATCACAGGAAATATCAACTCTTCTCCTTGTCATTGGCATCCTCTTCCTTCTTCCTCTTCTTCCTCCTTTAATACCATGTTCCTGCTTCTGCCCAACACCCAAGCAGATGGCTGCCCTGGTCTAACTTAGACACAAAGTCACTTACAGACAATTGCAAGAGAAGAACAGACGCTATTTCTAAACACATGTTCCATGACAAAACGATTGATTTGGTACTCAGTTCAGTGTTGCAGTTTGGGGACAGATCTATAATGACCAAGAACATGAGGCAGCTTTTGTCCTCATAAAACCACAGGTGGGCCGACATGTTCCTGAGCACAGTTTTGTTTTTAAAAACAAAACCAAAAAGCTTCAATGAAATTCAGTTAGCCAGAACACTAATGCTCTTTGGAATCAGGCAAACCACCGGTAAACCGTTTTAATGGGAGAAAGATATGAACTGTTTTTCTTTTATGTTCTTAATATTAATTCATACCTGTGTTTTATAATACTTTTCTAACTTCTGAATTATTTTCATCTATATTTTCAACCTCTTCTGGTGCAAAAGCCTTCATGTAAATAGATCACAAACCACAGAGGTTTACAAAAAAACAACATACAACATTGTTCTAAAATTATTAGAACAATAGAACCATAGAAGTTTAAAAAATGTAAATAGGTATTTGAAAAAGAAATGGGCTTTGCTAAAGTTATTTTAGTAAAAATGAACTGTTATGTAGATAGTTAGAATTCCAGCTCTCCTGGGGAAAAAAACGACAAAACACAGGCTCTGTCTGGAGGCTGCCTGGAACAATTGCCCCACCCGGGAAGAAGACCAGGGCCAGCCCCATCCCAGGGCCTTCCCACCTTAATCCCAAGCACAGCAACTAACTGCTGCACCAGAAAGAAGGAGAAAGCGCAGGCACAACAGGATTTGGGAAAGTGACTTAGAGCTAATTATCATGTCTTTAACTGTCCGTCCAAGTGTTTCCATGGTAACACCTGAACCAGGAGGAGGACCAATTCAAACAGTATAAAACAGAAACCCAGCTTGTGGCTGGTGGCTGTGGAATTGAATGACCCAGCTACAGAAGGCTGTGAAGGGAGAAGGGGAGGGTAGAGACAAGAAGAAGGTGGGAAGATTTTGGAGAAAACCAGGGGATGGAGGACAGCTTGGACTGTGTCCAGGAACTTTGGGGATGTGCATTGGATGTAAACTCAAATCTAAATCCTCCTATTATGACTATGCTTAGTTTTGTCGGACATTCGCCCTCTGAATTACCCCTGCTCTTAAAAATGCTAGTTTGGTGGCAAAGATGAAGCTCTCTGGAAGCTCCCATTACTCAGTACTCACTCAGCATTCTTTTCACATCTTTCAAATGTGTCTCACCCATAACTGAAAAGTGTCAGTCTTATAAAAGCCCTTGTCTGCTCACACAAGACAAATATTTTCTCTATCAATACCACTGTTTATTTTTCACCTAGAGCCAGAGATCATCTTGCTAGTATGGGACAAAACTAGAGAGGCTCATAAACCCAGGGGCACTCCTCTATCACTCAATATCAAAGTCTCACTGGGAAAGTTGCTTGGACTCCCCTTAGGTCAGTTATGAAGCATGGGTGATAGTCAATACATTTCACATCAGTTTGACACAGTAACCAAAAGATTAGACCTTCTGTTGCTGTGAAGTTCCAGGATGGCCAAATTGGGGCATAGCACCCCCCTTCCCACCCCCCCACCCCAGGACAATATTTTATCTAATTGGGTCTGCTTGATCCAAAGCGTCCTGTAACTTAAGCATAAGCATAAACTAGGAATAAAAACATTATATTTGAGACAATGTAGATATAGATATAAAATATTATATTTGAGGCAATGTAGACAAGTATATGTAAAAAAAATATTTTCACCAATTATAACTCCTAGAAAAAAATACAGGGGGAAATCTTCTTGGTGTTGGTATTCATAATGATTTCTTGGATATCACATCAAAGACACATCAAAGAAAACAAAAAATAAACGTTAGGGTTATATTAAACTAAACATCTTCTGCTCACAAAGGAAGCAATCAATAGAATGGAAAGGTAACCAGTGGACCTGGTCAAAATATTTACAAACCATGTGTCTGATAAGGAGCTTATATCCAAAATATATGAGACATTTCTACCAAAAAATGATAATAGCTTGATTTTAAAAATGGCCAAATCACTTCAACAAATGCTTCTCCAAATAGCAAACAGACATATGAAAAAGTGCTGTACAACTTCACTGATCAATAGGGAACTGTGAACCAAGACCACCCAACACCTGCCAGGATGGCCATTATCAAAAAACCAAAAGAGAACAAACGGGTGAGGACTGGAGAAATTAGAACGCTTACAACTGCTGGTAGGAATGTAAAATATTGTAGCCACTTTGGAGAAACAGTATGGAGTTTCTTAAAAAAAAAAAAAAATTAGAACTACCATGTGAGTCAGAAATCCCACTATTGGATATTTATGCAAGAGAAATGGAACCAGTATCTTGAAAATATATCTGCACTCCTATGGGCATCCCAGCATTATTCACAAAAGCCAAGATATGGAAACAACCCAAATGTCCATCAACAGGTGAATAAATAGAATTTGTCACATACACGTATCAACTTTTGGAATATGTGCTTTCTCCAGCGGGATCTACTTCATGCAAAGCGTCCTGTAACTCAAAAACAAGCATGAACTGCCTGTTGGCTATCTGGGTGTCTATTTAGGAGAAAAACCTATTGAAGTGCTTTGCCATTTTTAAAATCAAGTTACTATTATTTTTTGTAGACATTTCTATATAGGCATACCTACACGCACACACACACACACACACACAGTGGAACATTTTTCACCATTACAAAAGAAGGAAATTCTGCCATGTGTTGACAATGTAGGTTGTAGGACATTATGCTGAGTGAAATGAACCAGTCACAGAAGGACAAGCATTGCACGGCTTCTCTTATATGATGTATCTAAAGTGCTCAAACTGCTAGAGAATAGAGTGGTGGTTGCCAGCAGTTGAGGGGAGTGGGGAATGGGAGGTTCAGTCAAGCAAGATGAGTAAGTTCAGAGATCTGGTTTACCTAGAGTTAGCAATACTGTGCTGTGCCCTTCAACACACATTAAGAGAGTAGACTGCATGTTATGTTCCTACAACAGCAACAGAGAACTACAAACAAACAAAAAACAAAGAGACATGAGAAAACTTTTAGAGGGGTAGGTGTATCTGTTACCTTGATTGTGGAGATGATTGGACAGGTGTATGCATATATTCAAGTGCATCAAATTTTATACATTAAATATGTTCAGTTTTTTGTATGTCAATTATACTCAAGAACGTTATTTAAAATACACCTTCACAAACCTGTAATGTAGTCATTGCCCCTCATTTTTGGACCAGTGCTTACCACATGGTGGTTCCGTGTCAGTCTTAGGAAAGGGAGTTAGTTGTAGTCAAGGCCTTTACTACTATGTAAGAATAGCAATGGGACAATGGTGGCTCAGGTGAGGGATCAATGATTGCATGGCGGCGTGTGCTCAAGTCCCTAGATCTACCCAACTCAAATGCTAAACACATTCTTCCACTCTTATTAAGGACCTGATTCAGTAAGAAATATGTCCTCATGGAGCTTAGAATTCAAGAATAAAGTAGTTTGGAAGATTTGAAGTTTCTACAAAATGGTGAGTTTTTTCTCATTCATTCATAGTGGAGAGAAATAGCCAGAGCTTGAATCTGAGAACCCAGATCCCTGTGGAAGCCACACGATGTTGGTAGGAACCAAGCTAAACTCCAAGGACAATGACATTGAATGGTTTCAGCCCTAACATCCTCTCTACCATCTCCCAGTGTGTCTGTCATTCCTGTAGGCTGCAAACCCCTCATTTTACTCAGGGAATAACTCTATATGCTTCTTTCTTCGCCTCAAGGAAAATCATCAACTCTGTTTTCCCATGTGCCACAGTGTCTGTTACTTTTCAGGAACCCCTCTCCCGTTCTTTGTTGCCTCTTATTTGTGATTCTGCAACTGCACAATGTGGTCTGTGCACCAAATCTTTCCTACACTATTTTGTCATTAAGTTATTTGCAAAAAAAAAAAAAAAAAAAAAACAGCAAAACTCTGAAAACCTATTTGAGTGATTTCTCAGGACCCTTATGACTCCTTGAAATCCTGCATTTATGCAGGATAGGGGAGTTTTGTTACCAAGAGCTATTTACAGTGAGTGTAACCCAGAAGAAATGCAGAGAAAAAAATTAAAAACTTCAATTTCAGAAAAAGGTCCCTTTATTTCATGATTTCTAAATAAAAGTTGATATCAGTACACTCTCTTAAATCTACTTGCTAAAAGATACATATGAATCCCTGGTTATACCCCTGTAAGAGCCTACGAGAATATCACAGGCCGTGACAGCAGTCCATCACGCTGACACAGCATCTGTCTCTTGGGGCTCATGCCCCTGTACCCCCAGGCCATGCGTGACACCCACAGAACCTCACAGGGACATTCTAAATCAGCAGAACCCCAACATCACACTCTCACTTCCAGCACAAATACAGGGCTAAAGTCTCCTCAACTGGTTTTTTCAACTTCATTGATATTTTGACCGATCAGGCCTCTTCCCAAGCCCAGAATTTTGATTTTTAGAAATGCCCAAGTCCTAGTGTCCCTAAGCTGCTTCCTCAGCTGGAAGAGAAAAATAAAATGAGGATTGGGGACATGAAAGAGACAAAGGGGATTACATCAACATCACTATGGCTCAGGCAGTTGGAAAACCCAAACTTCCCCGAGTCACGGCAGGACCACAATGGCTCCTAAAAACTGACTTTGCTGATACAGGTCACCAATTTCATGTCAGTCCCCTAGCTCTCCAGTGTAACTGCTGAATATTCACCAGTTATTATCTTTAATTTTAAATTGCATTTAGCATTATAGTTTAAATGCAAAAGCAAAGATTTTATCTATTCGCTTTTTATAATGATGGAGCCAGACGTCCCTCAGAGGACCTGCTGTTACAGACACAGTACGCAGCAATGAGGAAGAGGTGCCGAGGAAAACATGGTAGGGAAGAAGGACTTAAACAAACAAAAGAGAAAAATGCAGGAATGGAAGCTAAAACAAACCTCTAATGCAGAGTGAAGGAAGCGCTGGAGCCTCTGGCAGGGGGCAGCCACGCCCCAGCAGCACAGAGGTGGCCGTGCAGTACCAAGTCCTCACCCTCCCTCCGGCTTCCTACAACAAGTGGTAAAGACAGAGGGAAAAAACTACTGGGAAAAAACACCCAGTTTTCCCAAGAATCAGTGCAGACCCATTGACTGCAAAAGGTGGCCTGATCTCGCCCCTCTCACCACCCAGCATGCCCTATCCCAGTGTTGGTCCCAGAAGATTCCTGCAGTCCTGGTTCAAGTGTTTCCACAATAAGCTGGGGTCTCTTAGCTCGTGGGTTACTTGCTTAGTGGCTTGGGGACCACACGATCTTCCACTAGTCATAGGCCCCCCTAGTCCTTAACAGACATATTGAGGAACACAGGGCACATCATTACCACCACCACTACTACTATTATTATTAATAATAATAAATAGATAAATGAATTCTTAACACTTTATACTTAGGTACGACCTTCACATGCATTTCACCAAAAAGATAAATTGAGACTTACCAAGGTTAAATGATCCGCTTGGACACAGGAGATCCAGATTTAAATCCCTGCAGGTTGTTCCCAAACCCGTGCTGTTTATCACAATACTGTGTTAACGCTCACACACGGAGACTTTACAATAAGTGTAAAAGAATCTGGATACAAAACTAAAGTTCTAAAGTATAATTTTCCCCTCAAGAAAGTCCTATGAACAGGAACAAACAGACTAGATCCTATTCCTCTTCCCCTCCCTTTGAAAAAAATCTTCATGGTTGGTCAGTTGTTTTTTTTCTTTTTTTATATCATATGGATTATAAACTACATTTGCCAGTGGTACTTAATCAGATTTATAAATGTGATTCCTTTTTATACTTACCTAACCCCTCACCATCCCAATTAGACACCCCCTGACTCCATGTTTTATTACTCAGGCAAAGAAAAATTAAAGTGTTTCTGGCAAACAGAGTTTCTGTGGAAATCAATGGAGACAAAGGTTAACATTGACTGCTGAGGAAACTACAGACTACTAGCCAGTTAAATGTCAACAGATATAATTTCCTCATTTGAAAGACACACTATTTGGAATTGATGCTTTTTTCCCAGTATAAATGCTAATCATTAGGGCTCTCTGCTATCATCTCTGTGCTGTAATTCTACACAACGATTAAAATATGTCAATACTGATCAGAATGAGCTATTTTAGATTAAAGATATATATGCCTTTACTAACTCGGGAGGGTTTTTCTAAGTAAGTAGGCTGGGAATATTATTCTGCTCATTAGTAACTGCCTGGAGAGAATGTACATAATTTGTAAAACTCTGTTGCTGGATTTTACATATTAGCCTGGAGAAATACACACAGGTACAGAGTGTAGTATTATTCCTTTGAAATAAATCAATGATAAAATTTAAAGTCCTAAATCTGGAAAATCTTGTTCAAATTACACCCAAAGGTTCATTTTACCATGTTCATTTCACTCCCATATATGCATTCCAGACAAACTCAGATTAATTTCTAATAAATACTAAATGGTATTTCTAGTAACATTGTAGCAGGTTTTGGCCTCAGCAAGATTTTATTTGAAGGAAACATCAGCAAACTATAGCCGGCAGCCCAAAGCTAACTCTCTACCTGTTTTTCTATGACCCATAATTGAGAATGATTTTTCCAGGTTTGCAATCAACTTGATGGCAAGGAATGCTAACTTTGAATCCCAACTAAACAGACTATTAATTCAAAAAAAGAAAAAGCAAAAACGAATTTCCACATTCTTATAGTAGTTGTGGTAAGCAATCAGCCTGGGAAATCAGCCCATGACCCCTGAGTTGTGAAAATAATCCTGGATTATCCAGGTGGACCTAGAATAACTCCATGAATCCTTAAAAATGGAGAAGCTTCCTGGGCTGTGGCAGAAGAGTATGCTAATCAAAGTAGGGTGAGACAGACTCTAACTTCTGGCCTTGAACATGAAGGGGAAGGATCCAATTAAAACCAAGGAACACAGGTAACCTCTGGCATCTGGGAAAGGCAAGGAAATAGATTCTACTTGGAAGTCTCTGGAGGAGACACAGCCTACACACACCTTAATTTCAGCCCAGTGAGAACTCTGTGAGGCTACTGACCTCCAGAGTTGTGCCACAAGGTCATGAATTTGTAAGCCACCATGTCTGTGATAATTTGTTATGGCTGCAACAGAAAACTAATAAAATAGGCTTATGTGAAAAAAATTATTCTCAATTGTCATTACTTTAATTCCATCAAATTTTGTGAAAATTTGTTTTCTCTCTTATTATGTAAGAACCTACATAATTTTCCAATTTTTCATCTTGGCCCACAAAGCCTAAAATATTTATTATATGGTTCTGTACAAACAAATTCTGTTGATCTCCAGTTTCAAGTCTGTTAAAAGAAAAATACTTAAAACGTGGGTCTTTCTAATCACTACATTTTCTTATCAAAGGTTTTACTGGAAGTACAGATTAGAGAAACAGATTGATGATTCTAAAGAGGAGGATAATTGTGGTTCTCAAAAAGAGTTAAAAGAAACATACCAGTCCTTACTATAATGATTTATTCATAGTTAAAATTGTTTAATTCATTTGTGCCGTTTGTGATGTGAATGGCACAGTCAGGGCAGCAAACGCATGTGAGTCCAGGGTGTCAGCATGAGATATAAGACTACCTGAAACAAGGGTGAGAATGGACTCTCAGTTCCAGACTACAGGCAAGCACACCATCCCTGTGAGAGGACTAAGGACATCACCCCGCATGCAGGTGGTTTTTCAGGACAGGCATAGGGTGGCACCACATAAAACTCCATGTTTGACAGGAATATGCAAGACAGAGAAAATAAGTATTTGCCTACTTAATAAATGAGACTCATCTATAATGTGTTCAGAATTTGCTCCCCTTAGTATTTATTTAGTACCTAGTGAAATTAAATAAAATACTGTGATTACTTATTCACCGACCATTCTAAGAGCTCAAAACTTACTCATCTTAATCACACAACTTGGAACTTGGTAGCCTCATGTTGCAGGACTTGAGGTTAAAAAAGTGGAAAGAAATTGTTCGAGAAAGAGTCATTTAAAAGGTGGATAGGTCCTGCCAGACTGCCCCTCCCTGCAGACTAGAAGACCCTGCTTTTACACGAGAGAAGCGTGTAGATTGATGAAAAGCACATAGCCTCCTTCACTCAGAGATAACAAATAATTGTCAAGTGTCTACTTCACCCTGGGAATGGGAACCCCAGAGTTGTCTCTGCTTCCCAGGGAGCTGAGTCACCTGCTGTGAGTATGGAGGACGCGTTTAACAATTCCCCCCCTCCACAGCACCCCATACTACATGAACTAACCTGTGGGTCCCCTCAGCAGAAAACAGGCACAAGGTGAGTTTCTCCATCCATTGCTAGATAAGCAAAGGAATACAGTAGAGAGGGCATTGTGGACTTCAGAATTAGACAGACTTAGAGTCAAACCCACTGTTCTTGTCTATTGTGACAGTGGGGAAATAGTCTAACACGTGGGGCACCCTTTCCTGGAGCTCAGAAGTAAAATAAAGGTCACAGCATCTCCGTGGTGCTGCTTTGAGGACTGCCTGGCAAGGCACATGGGGCACACCCAGTCAGCTCATCAATGTGCTTGGTAAGTTTTAACCACGAACATCTCAGTAGGAGCTGAAGTAAATGCTAAGAAATATAATAAAAATAATACTCAGCCTGCTTTGCACAATTCTTAAGGACTTTTGCTTACTCATTAGGGTTCTGTCATGCAGGGGACCCAGTAATGGACAGACACATGGCCAAGAGACAGTGAAAATGAGTAAGTGAAGGCTCGGATGGGACACGGGAATGCTCTGAACAGTGTACTACTGATGTCAAAAGTTTCACATTGAAGAACAAATGACAAACAAGATGATGGAGGGAAGGAATGGAAAAAGTGAAAGAAGGGTGAGGGCTACGGAGACAGAGGTCCAGAGGCGGTGTCACTCGGCATCTCTGGGCCGAGACCCTGGCCCGGCCCCTCCATCTGGACCTGCAGGCAGAGTGAGGGGCTGACCTCTCTCCCAGCCCTGTGTTTCTGCCATTGTCATGATTCTGTTTCTCCCAGGTACAGTGGAGATAAATAATAATTGGGAGAAAAGAAGATGATTTGGACAATTTTCAAAATAAGAAGGTAAATGACTAGTAAATATGGCCCCCAAATAGTCACCTGCTTTAACAATGCAAATTAAATCAATGGATCAATGGGTTACAGTGTTTGCCTCTCACCTGAAAAAGGAATTCACAATGAGAATCCCCGTGGGGATGAGGGCACGGGGAAGCAGATGGGCTCAAACGTCGTGGACAGGAGTGTAAATTGTCATAAGAGTCTGGAGAGTAATTTGGCAATATTTATCAAAGTAATTTAGAATATTCAAATTTTTGACCTATTAAAGAAACTGCTATAAGGAAACAAGCCAAAATACCCACAAAAGTTACATACAGAAGTACAGCATTATAATAATGGTGAGAGATTGGAAATCACCCAAGTGTTCGGTATTAGAAGGCTGCTTAAATAAGGCAAAGTGTATCCATATGGTAGAATACCTCATAACCATTAAAAATGAAGGCTTTTTGATAACATAGGGGAATGTAATAACATTAAAAATGTCAATAAAGAAAGCATATGTTCTCACAGAAGCTAAACTTTATTGAACAAAATGCACCAAGAAATTATTATTGCTGGAATTGTGAACAAACATTTCCCGATTCTTTCTATTTTTCCAAATTCCCCACAAAGTGTGTGCATCATCATCTTTATGCTCAGAAAGAACATAAAGCTAAAATAATTATCATAATAAGAAAAACAAAAGATCAAAGGGAACTATTTTCATCTGTTTTCCTTTATAGTTTTGAGGCCTGACGTTCATGAGAAGAAAGGTGAGACAATGTCTCAGGGGTGAATAATTGTGTTCGTATTGTGTTAACTTTCTGAAAGGTCATGAAACAGTGGGCATGAAAGTTAGGGAGGTGACACAGATTCTGGAAGAGGGAGCCATTTCTAAGAGGAAAAATGTTCTAAATCTCTCCTCAAATCATATGCCATATAATGTAGCATTTTTCACTTTGATTTTACAGATTTATGCTAATTATATTGTTAGATAATGGAATCAAAGCTCTAGCATATACCTAGCTCTATGCTGTCTTCTGAGATGCTTCTTTAGATTTTTTTTTTTTTACCTCTAATAAATTTCTTGAAAGTTAAGGAAAGATAAAGCTCTCTCTACCGAAGCCTTTATTTCATTATACTATTAAACTTTTGCTCTTAACTTTTCTGCTTCCAGGAAGTTAAGAGCAAAAATTGAATGCTAAGGTTCTTTAACTTTTTCAGCCAAAACCTTTTAAAAATTCATTTTATCCTTATTTTGTTCCTTAGATACTTACTTCTGTATTGTAATCCACATTAAATGATCTCTCTTATAGTACTGGATTGTACCCAAATGCTTCCTGATAGTCAGCAGGAATATATAATACATAATAATAAATAATATCAGATCTAGAATGAAAAAGTTATCTTGTAAAGATACATTCCATGTAAGTTAATATGGCACTTTTCCAAGATAACTTCACATCTATCAGAAAATTATTTTAAATTTCGTTTCGAGAAGCCACATGGTATAGTGAAAGAACCCCAAGTTTTGATGCCAGAACACCTGTATTTGGAGCTGGATCCACAAAATTTATGATAGCGACAATTCACGGCTGCCTTGGCCTATATATTTGTCATGTGATGAATTAAGCTGATAGCAGCTTTACATCATTACTGTGATAATATGACATAATATGTATAGAAGTGAGTGCAACGGTGTGAGATTATCATTTTAACCCTTTAACATCAAAAGAGGGGAAAAAGCTTTTGATAGCGCTTCTTCACTCTATTAACATGCTGTATTTATTCAAATAAAGAAAATATCAAAAGAAAATTTAATGATTTCCTTAAAAATTAAATTTAATAAATTTGGTGACTCACTCTGGAAAAACTTTATAGCCTGGATACATTCCTTTGAATATAGCCTGAAGAATTTACCAGTATTAACACAATGTGAGTTTTTCCAGGTAAAAGAATGTACGATTCAATAACTAAAGCTGATAGTTTATAAAACAGAGAGATAGCAGCTACTGTATAGTAAATGGAATACTGCCATTTACAAGCTCAGTATTTCTCTGGGTAACAGAAATATTATTTTCTCTAAAATAGCTTATTGGGTCATCAGATTAGAACTTATGCTCGCTTCCAAATTGAACGGCATGGTGTTCTTTTCAAACTCAGTAATGTAAAGATCTCTTTTAAAGGAAAATATCTTCTCAGTGCCAATGTATAATGTGCCATCCCTATTTTACGGTTCTTTTACAACTAAAGAGCATTCATAAATTAAAAGCAAACAAAACTAAATAAAATGGTGCGAAAATAAGTAACACTGATAAGAAACACCACACTGTTTCACGGAAAGCAAATTACTAGTCTCTATGAATTAGGACATGCCTATTAATACAATGTTCTTAACATTTTTCTGTTTTCCAGCTCTTATGAAATGTTCACTGCATGGTACATGTTTGAGTTATTTGTGCAGTACACACAGGGAACACAAAGTAATGCCTGAGGTCTGTGTGTAGTGTGTATGCAGGCGTTTTCCTGAAGTCTGTGTGCAGTGAACATATAAAACACATTCACCACACATCAGAGTACACATATGGAACACAGACCCACGCCTGAGTTATGCATACAGGAGGCATATGGAAGACACACAGGAATGCCTGAGATACATGTGTGGTACACTCTCAGACATATTCCCAAGTTGTCCACAATACACATGGGAAATCATGGGATATATATACAGACCCACGCCTGAGTTACGCATATGGGAACACACACAGGAATGCCTGAGTTACATGTGTGGTGCACTCTCAGACATATTCCCAAGTTATCCATAGTACACATGGGAAATCATGGGAAATATATACAGACCCACGCCTGAGTTACGCATACGGGAGGCATATGGAAGACACACAGGAATGCCTGAGATACATGTGTGGTGCACTCTCAGACATATTCCCAAGTTAACCATAGTACACATGGGAAATCATGGGAAATATATACAGACCCACACCTGAGTTACGCATATGGGATGTGTATGGAGGATGCACAGCAGTGCCGAGTTACATGTGGAGGATAGATCTAGTCTTTTCCCATTACCTAGGATAGATATTATAAATAGCACTGCCTCATTCTAATTAGATTATTAATCTAATAAAAAGTGTGATACTGAAATTGCATGATCAAATTGCTTTAGGGGCCCCAGATAACCCAGACATACGTATCCACGTGTTACATTTTTAGGCTATAATCAAATGTAGTAATAAAATTGATCATTTTCTTAGAGAACACACAGGCACAGGGATAATACTGACGTACTCTTGTTGGAGTACCTCTGGTATTAATGCCATGATCTATGTCTAAAAAAATTTTTTTTAAAAAATTGTGAAGGAGAATCACAGAATTCATGCTTTGAACAGAACTTGTGGGGTAACAGAGTCCAGCCAGATCTGCCTAATTGATTCATGTTGCTGCCTCAGCCCAACAGCATCAGCACCAACCTTCCTGGGCTGGGAGCTCTGGGGTTAATGTAATCAATTAATTTAATCTAGTCTCCATCATTTATCTTCTCTCTAATAATTCTTCTCTTCTCTTCTACCTTAGTGTCCTATCCTTGTGTATTCTTAACCACTGTGCACACTGTGGGACAGACAAAACAGACATCATTGAAACAGATTTGTTTTCAGACTGACAGTCCATGAAACAGCCCCTCTGTGGAATGAAAACTGCAGTTACAGTCAGTTCTGTAGCTAGAAATTCTAACTGCACCTGCAAGCATTCAAAACTGGGCCCTTTTTCTTTACCAACTATAGAACAAATAAACCCCCAGGGCTGCTTCCTGTGTACGTAACACAGAAAATAGAAGACATAACACATTTATTTTGGTAGATGCTTTGATATTTTTCTGTTAAATATATAGCTATGGTCTGTATCAGGGAAGCAAAACAGGCAATAGATCCCCAACAACTTGACTTACTGAATTTTTAGTGATTCATTTAATAAATGTGTATTGTATCTATTTTCTGCAAAGTACTATGCACTTTTTATTTTTCTCTTTACATCACTCATGAAATAAAAGAACCAAATACCTGAGCTCCAACTTTTTTTTTTTTTGTAGTTTTTTTGGTCAGGGCTGGGTTTGAACCCACCACCTCTGGCATATGGTGCCGGCGTCTTACTACTTTGAGCCACAGACACCGCCCTCCTCCAATTTTTATCCATCTATCTCCTTTATTTAAAACATATTGACCATCTTATCACAACATATCAAGAATTGTGTTGGGGTCAATGAGAGATAAAGAGGCAAAAACTGTTCCTGAATTAACAGGCTGAAACAGAAGACATGCTACAGATGAACATATAAATTTAGGCCACAACAAATCAAAATTGCAACAGAGAATAGTGGCAGAAGAGAGAGAACAAAGACCAGCAAAGTGAAAGCAGTACAATATTGTGGCAAAGGTCAACAACGTGGACAACTGGAAAGATCAAAGTTTAAGTTTCACTTTTTTCCAGTTCACTGCATGACCCTGGAAAAGTATTTTACCTCTCCAAGCTGCAATATCCTCATATGTGCCAGAAGACTAATAGAAGTTCCTAACAAGGAACAAGGAGTTCCTTATTTTTGTTTTGGAGAATGATAGGAGAGAAAGCACAGTATCTGACATAGTAATAGGGCTAAATAAAGGCCACCTATTTCATTATAATTGTTACTTTTCATATGTTGGTTCCAGAAGCAGCACAAGAAAATGAACAGAGACAGAAAATATAGAATCTGTTCTGAGATGATGAGAATTTTTCATCATAAAAAAATAGAGGCTGATGAAGTTGAAAATTTGATTTTAGCCAAATTGAAAAACCAGGCTGAGATATAGGGTTTAGTGAGTGGATGGCAAGGAAACTTTGAAACTTCTTGAACAGGGTAGTGCCAAAATCAGAGGTAAGTTTTGGGAAAATAATCAGGCAGATGAAATGGAGAGGGGTTAAAACCAGAGAGAACATTTCATGAAAAGAATTCCCATTAACCAATTAAAACTTAAGGGGTAAAATGGCAGCTGCAGTGATGTGAAAAGGAGGGACTGATTTTGAAAGAGACATTATGGTTATGAGGGGAGAATTTCTTACTAGGGACACCTTCAAGTTCAAAGAATTTGGCTAACATAGGCCTCAGGAAGAGCCAAGGTCATGCCATAAACCCAGTCTAAGTTGTAACAACTCTAAATGTCTGCTGTGTGCCAGGCACACGTTAAGGGCCACTTTTGCTCATGCTGAGGATGGCCATTCGATGGATTTCACATCCTCACACAGCCCAAGCAAGGAGAAGAAAAGAAACATTTCTCCCCAGCCATTTCCAGCAACCTTCCCTCTTATTACTTGGTTTAAATTGGTTGCACCTCCATTCCTGAATCAATAACTGTGATTGAGGGATTGTTATTTGCCTTTGAACATAAGCTTTGCTTACCTAAATCAATCTTGGAGTCTAAAAGAGTGAAACTATATAAATGTAGTTAGAACAGTGATTTCCATGCCCTGTATAAGATATTTGGCAATGCCTGGACAACTTTTGGTTATCAGAACTATAGAAATGTTATTGCCATCTAGTTGGTGGAATCCAAGGATGTTGTTAAAGATCCTACAACACATAGGACAGCCCCTCAGAATACAGAATTATTGGACCCAAAATTTCAATGGTATGGACTGTAAGAATGCTGGCTCAGCAAAGCTGAGGGGGCAACCCTGTGTCTGAAAGCAGGATCAGCTCCAAATTCAATCTCACTATTAGATAAGGATAAAAGCAATGTTTAAAAGACAACCACAGATTAATATACTCATCAAAAATTAATTTGGTGGGGGAGTGTTACTGAAAGTTTGATACTTGTCCTCATATCAGTAGAACAAGGACAGATAATTTGAGGAGAAGAAAAGAGAAGTTTATTAATTTGCTGGTAAATGAGGAGATTGGCACACTTCCATCTTAAAATACCAAGGTCCTGTCTCTAAGCAGAAATACAGAACTTTTAAAGAGGATGTTTTCAGTTTCAGTTTATTTTGGTGGTTCTGATGCACCTCAAAAGTACCATTGCTGGTTATTGTTACTGTTGTATCTGCCTGGTGGTTTCCTAGAAACCTTTATTAGTAGGGCTTGTCGTTTTTTTGACCTAACTCAGAGATCACTCTCTGTAAGCAACCTTTCTCTAGGACATTTGTCAAAAACAATTAGTGGTAACTGCTTCACATTCTAGCTGCCTAAGACATAAAATATCTGGGGGAAACAAGAAATTAACCAAAAAATTTAAAAGGAAAATATGCTAAATGAGCTCTCAATAGGATCTTAGTATGCTCAAACCACCATAAAAAATAATCATAGACTGGATGGCTTAAAACAACAAAAATATATTTTCTCCCAGTTTTGGAGGCTAGTATGGTCCAAGATGGTTATGCTCTTATGAAACCTTTTCTCCTGGCTTATGAACAGCCACCTTCTCACTGCATGCTCATATGGACATGGAGAGAGAGAGATGGACTAGCTCTCTGGTGTCACTTCTTGTGGGAGCTCTAAGCCCATCATGAGGGCCCCATTTTCATGATCTCAGCTCACTTTAATTATCTCCCAAAGGTCTCATCGCCAAAGACCATCATACTGGGGCTTACAAGTTCAACATCTAAATTCTGGGCAGTTACAAATATTCAAATATTCTACCCCAGACTCCTAAAATTAATGTCCCTCTCATGTACAAAATATATTTTTTCCATCATACCAGCCTCAAAAGTCTTAACTCATTTCAGCATCAATTCTAAAGTCCAAAGTCTCATGTAAATAATATTTAGGTAATATTATCTAGGTAAAACTCATGTTGAGGCAAAATTTCTCTCCAGCTATAAATTTGTAAAACCAGGCAAGATATGTGCTTTCAAAATACAATAGTGGGATACACATGAGATAGACCTTCATGTTCTAAAAGGAAGAAATAGGAAAGAAAGGAGAGACAGGTTCCAAGCAAGTCCAAAATCAAGTAAGGCAAATTCCATTATCTCCTATGGTTTAAGAATAGCTCTATTCCCAAGACTCCAGGAAGTCCTGCCCCCCAAAGCTTTAATCAAAGTCCTCTGGCCTATTGATGCTGAGGCAATGATCCCACCCTAGACAAAAAGGAGGCACCCTAGTGACCTCTGAAGTGCCTTTGAGATCATTATTCCTTTTTCTTGAAGGAAAGCATAAGTTCATAGCCAAACAACCCTATGATCTGGTCCTGTCAGACCTAAGAAGTCTGACAACTTTTCTTCATTGCATCTCATTTTTTCTTTTCCCTATTGTTCAAACTGGCAGTGTCATTGTT
The DNA here is from genome assembly GCF_000181295.1 of Otolemur garnettii. Lineage (NCBI taxonomy): Eukaryota > Metazoa > Chordata > Mammalia > Primates > Galagidae > Otolemur > Otolemur garnettii. The sequence goes on from NW_003852429.1 coordinate 11,133,955, forward strand.
GGTATAATTGTACTCTACTCCTGGCCTCTTCTGAGATGGCTGATTAAGTCCATGAGTCATACTCATGATCTCTTTATCAAATGATTATTCAGCCTCAGCCACACCCCAGTGTTCTCTTTGCAATAAGTTTCTTCATATTTTTGTAATATGGATAGGTCAGGTATTTCCAAATCTTCAATTCTGATTCCTTTTTACTTAATAATTCTATCTTCAACCCATCACTTTCCTTTCACATTTTTCCATAAATAGTCAGGAGGAACCCACTGTTTCAACACTTTGCTTAGAATCCTTAGCTAATTTATTTTATTGCTCTCAAATTCTACCTTCCAAAAAAACTCTAAAACACACTGTTAAGCCAGGTCTGTGTCACTTTATAGTAAGGATCATCTTTCCTACAGTTTCCAATAACCAGTTCCTAATTTCCATCCAAACTCCCATCAGAATAGCCTTTAAAAGCTGTATTTCTGTCAACATTCTCTCCACGATTATTTATGAACTCTCTAAGAAGATGAAAGATTTATCCTTAGTTCTCTTCTTTCTTTGTGAACCCTCAGCACAACTGCCTTTCACAATTCCTTCATAGCAATCTTGGCTTTCCCTAGCATGCTCTTCAAAAGGTTTCTATCCATCTCTACCTATCAACTAATTCTAAAGCCATTTCCACACTTTCAGTTACCTCTCACATCAGCACCCCCACTTCTTGGTACCAAAATCTGCCTTAGTCTTCCTGGGTTGCCAAAACAAAATACCTTAGACTAGGTGGTTTAAGCAACAGAAATTTATTTTCTCACACTTATGGAGGGAAAAATTCTGAGATCAGGGTGCCACCATGGTTAGGTTTTGGTGAGGGCTTTCTTCCTTACTTGTAGATGGCCATCTTTCCCCTATGGGCTCATATAGTTTTTCCTTGGTGATGCATGTGGAGAGAAGAACAAGCTCTCTGGTGCCTTTTCTGTCTGGACTCTAACTCCATCATGGGGGTTCCATTTATATGATCTCATCTAAACTTAGTTACTTTCCAAAAACCCTCATCTCCAAATACGATTGTATTAGGGGCTGGAGGACATCCATTTTGGGGAGGGTACAAAAACATTTAATAAATAATAGGGTTTTTGAAAAGCTATAAGATAATTTCTGAGAATCTAGAAGGCCATGCATGTATGCAACAAGTGGAGAGATTTGAGGATGTCCTAAGTTTTCAACTCTTCCTGACTTTGAGGGCCTAAGCAAAAAGGAAGTGAAGGGTAATCCAGAGTTTTCAACTGCCTACCTGAAAATTAAAGGTATGCACATAAATATACATGGAACCCTTCAGCAAAGGTTGGGAGAACTGTTAGTTACAGGTATTTAAGGAAATATATCTTTACTCATTAAGTGATAATTAAAGTAATCAGTCACCCAATGTGAAAAATTATAGTCTTTACAGAAAAGCCACAAAACAAAGAGCCACAATAACAACAAATAAGAATAATAAATTTGGAGAAGGGGGATCTGACTTCTAGAATTATCATGTTACATTACTTAAAATATTCAGTTTTCAATAAAAATCATGGTACATATAAGAAACAGGGAAGTATGGCACCAAAACAGGGGTAGAAACGTAGTGAACACAAACTGTCCCTGAAAAGACCATACATTGGACTTCCTAATCAAAATCTTTAATCATAATTTTAAATAATAATTTAAAGCCATTATAATCATGTTCAAAGAATAAAAGTAAAACTATGAGTAAGGACTTATAGTAAAATATGAGAATTATGTATTCAGCAAACAAATAATATCAATAAAAAGGAATAAATTACTTTTAAAATATAAATTGTAGAGCTCTAAAGCACTATAACTGAAATAAAGTATTTAGTAGAGGGGCTTAACAGAAAAATTCATTTGACATAATAAAGAATAAGTGAATCTGAAGATAGGTCATCTAAGATTATCCAGTCTGGGGAACAGAAAGAAAAAATAAATCCTCATCCTCTGAGGTCCCTGTGACACAATCAATTTTAATAAAATCCACATAATGATAATCCTAAAGGAGAGGTCAAAGAGAAAAGGCAGAAAGAATACATAAAGAAATAATGGCAAAAAATTCCTAAATTTGATTTAAAAACATCAAACTGTACATCCAAGAAGTTTGAAGATGTTGTGAAAAATAAACTAAAAAGATCTATATCCCAAAACATGGTAATCAAAATGTTATTGAAATTCAAAGATAAAGAGAGAAACCTGAACACAGTAGTAGAGAAATGCTTATCATATACAGGGGTCCTTGATAAGATTAACAGTTCATTTATCACTGGAAATCATGGTGTCCAGAAGACAATGGGATGATATACTCCAAGAACTGAAAAAAAATACTGTCATTCACGAATTCTATATTTAGCAAAACTATTCTTCAAAAAAGAAGGAGAAACTAAGCCATTACCAGGTAAACAGGGTAAATTTGTTACTCATACAACTGTCCTGTAGAAGTACTGAACAGAGCCCTTTAGGCTGAAATATAAGGACAGTAGAGAATAAATAGACTCCACATGAAGAAATATTAAGAACACCAGTAAAGGTAATAATTTAGGTAAACATAAGAAATAATATTAATATATCTTTAGTTTGTAATAACTTTTTCCTCCTATTTATTTAAAAGATACCTGCATAAAGCAGCAACTACAAAACTGTGTTGGTGGATATGTAATCTATAAATATTTACACTTGTATATGAGCACAAAGAAGGAAGGAATTGGAGTTACATAGCAGTAAAATTTTAGATACTACTAACATTAAGTTCATATTGATCCAAACTAGGTTGTGAATATATTAGTTGTGATTCTCAGAGTAACCATTAAGAAAATAACTTAAAAAATAATAAGGGAATTAAAACGATGCATTAGAAATGATCTATTTATCACAAAAGAAGACTAATGGAAGAAGGGAGAAACACATAAAACAGACATATAGAACACAAGTGGCAAAAGGCCAGATGCAAATCCTAACTTATCAGTAACTACATTAAATGTAAATAATGCTCCAATCAAAGACAGAGATTGGAACAATAAACAAGAAAACATAATATATGCTGTGTTCAAGAAACACATTTTAGATTCAAGTCACATACAGGTTAAAAATAGAAGGATAGAGAAATATATACCACGAAAACTGTAAGAATAAGAAAGATGGAGTGGCTATATTAATGTCAAATAAAATAGACGTCAAGGCAAAAATTGTTAGTAAAGACAAAGAAGGACATTTCAAACGGATAAAAGTGCTAAACCACCAAGAAGACATAACAATTATAGACACAGATGCAGTAACAACAGAGCTCAAAATACATGAAGCAAAATCTGACAGAATTGAAAGGAAAAATAGGCAAGCCAACAATAATAGCTGGAGACCTCAATACTCCATTTCCAATAATGGCTATAACAACTTGTCAAGAGAGCATCAAGAAAATAAAAGACTTAAAAAACACTACAAAAGAGCAAGATCCAACGGATACGATAGTTCTCCTAATAATATCAGAACACAAATTCTTCTCAACTGTACAAGAAATTTATTCTAGAATAGACCAATTATTAGGCCATAAGACAATTCTTGATAAAGTTAAAAGGATTGACTTCATATGAGTATATTCTCTGACCACAATGGAATAACAACAGAAATTAACAAAAGAATGAATGAATTTGGGAGATTTAGAAATATGGAGATATTAAAAACACATCTCTAAATAAACTACATTTCTGGTATGAAATTACAAGGAAAATTAGGAAATAATTTTATATGATTAAAAGTAAAAACAAAAGATACCAAAAATGTAGAAAATATAGCTAAATAAATACTTAGATTAAAATGTATGTCTTTAAATGCCTATACTAAAAAGAAGAGTCATAACCTAGTTTCTAATCAGACCATATAAATATTTTGCCTTTTACTAAAAAGAAGACCTCAGATCAAAAACCTATCCTTCTACCTAATGAAAAGAAGAACAAACTAAACCCTAACCAATTAGGAAAAAAGAAATAACAAAGACTTGAGCTGAAATAAATAAAATAGAGAGTAGAAAAAATAAAGAACCTCAACAAAAACAAAAATTGGTTCTTTGAAAAATCATTAGACTGTACAAAAAAAATGAAAACTCAAACTACTATAATCATTAGTGAAAGATGGAGCAATGCTACCAACCTTATAGAAATAAAAAGGACTATAAGGGAATACTATGAACAATTGCATGTCAAAATATTATGAACTTAGATTAAACAGCAAATCCTAGAAAGACACAAATTATTAAAACTGATGCAAGAAAAAGTAAAAATGTGAAAATACATATTTAAAAAAGGAGAATTGAGTTGTTAATAATCAAAAACACTCCACCAAGCCCAAATGGTTTCCATAGTAAATGCTACCAAATGTTTAAAGATGTAGTAACATAATCCTTCACAAATAATTTAACAAAACAGAAAACAAAAAAAGATAATAGAACACTTTCCAACTCATTCTAAGCAGTCAGTGTTATTCTAATACCAAAACAAGAAAAACACACCACACACACAAAAAGAACAAATAACTTTAAAGAATACATATTGGCATATCTCAACACAATGTTATCAAACAGAATCCAGTACCATATGAAAATGAGTATACAGTATGAAAAAGTTGGATTTATCTCAGGGATACAAAACTATCTCGGCATATAAAAATAAGACACTATGCCGTATTGATAGAATAAAGGATGAAAAAAATGATAATCTCAGTAAACAGGTAAATACTTCAACAAAATCTAATATCCTTTAATGATTAAAAATACTCAACGCATCAGGAATAGAAAGAAATTTCCTCAACCTCATAAAGGGTATTCGTGGAAAACCCACAGCTAACATCATACTCAATGGTGAAAGAATAGATCTCCAACCTCCATGATAAGAAATAAGACAAGGATATCCACTCTTACATCTTCTATTCAACATTGTACTAGGAGTTCTAGCCAGAGCAAGAAGTCAAGAAAAAAACTGATAAAAGGCATCCAGATTAAAAAGGAAGAAGTAAAACTACTGTTTTTCTATTAACAGATGACATGATCTTGTATATAGAAAATCACAAGCAATCCACTAAAAATCTAATAAGATTAATAAACCATTTCAGCAAGGTTACAGGATACAAGATTTGTATTTTAAATTAATTGTATTTCCATACAATAGCAATGCACATTACAAAGTTGAAATTTAAAATAGGCAATTTAAAATAGCATCAGAAACAAAGTTGTTAGGAATATATTTAGTAAAAGAAGGGTAAGACATGTATGATAAATTTACAAATCATTGAAAGAAATTAAAGAAGATTTAAATAAACGAAAATACACATCACTTTCAAGAGTAAATTAACTTAATAGTGTTAAGATAGCAATATTCCCTAAAACAATCTACAGATTCAATACAATCTCTATCAGAATCTAAGATTGTTTCCTTGTATAAATTGATACGCTAATCCAAAAATTCATATGGAAATGCCAGGAACCCAAAATAGTAAACACAATCTTAAAAACCACAAAGTTAGAGAACACACCCTCCTGGTTTCAACGTTAACTGCAAATCTAAAATGATCATGATAATGTGGTACCAAAGCAAAGACAGATACGTAGGTCAATGGAATAGAAGTGAGAGTCCAGAAATAAATATACCATGTGCTGTCCATTGGTTTTTAACAAGGACGCCAAGACAAGTTGGTGCATAAACTTTATTCAATGCACAGTCTTTAGATAACTGCATAACCACATGCAAAATAATGAAGTTGGACCCCATATAAGAAATTAACTCAATACATGAAAATTTATATGTAAGAGCCAAAACTATAAAATTCTTAAATGAAATCATTGAGGTAATTCTTCATGACCTTGGATTGGGCAACTATGTCTTAGATATGACAAGAGCACTAACAATAAGAGAAAATAAATAAGTTAAGTTGAACTTCATCAAAATTAACATTTTTGTGTGTTTCGCTTTCATCCTAAAAGTAAAAAGACATCTCTCTCACAAGATAGGAGAAAATATTTGTACATCATACAGCTATGATGGTCTTATATCAAAAATAGATTTTAAAAATCTTACAATATAACAATAAAAAGGCAAATAATACCAATAAAAAATGGGCAAAGGATTTAAATAGACATTTCTTCAAGATTTAGAAATGACCAGTAGGCACATGAAAAGATGCATCATTAGGCATTAGAGAAATACAAACACAAACCATAGTGAGAGATCAGAATACACCACTAGGATGGCTAAAATTAAGACAGAAAATGATAACTTTTGGTGAGGATATGAAGAAATTGGAATCCTTATATACTGATGGTGGGGAATATAGGATGGACATCCAGTTTGGAAAACAGTTTGGCAATTTTTCTAAAAGTTTAACATACAGTTGCCACATATGACTCCACAATTCTATTCCTAGGTTTACATCCAAGATAATTAAAGACATACATTGTGCAAAAACTAGTACATAAATGTCTGTAGTAGCACAATTCATAACAGACAAACTGTGGGGGAGAATCCAAGTATTCATCACTTGATGAATAGTTAAACAAAGTAGTATATTCATACAATGGAATATTATTCAGCTGTAAAAAGGGAAGACATTCTTACACATGCCACAAAGTGGATGAACCTTGAAAAAAGCATGCTAATTGAAAAAAAAGAGCATATATCACAAAATACATGTAAAAAGCTGTTAATGCAAAAGGCACAGTTTGCATAATTCCTTCTATGTTAAATATTCTCTGATTTAGGCAAATTAGATAGAAAGCAGATTCATGACTAATAAAGGCTTGGGTACAGGGGAATGAGTAGTGATTGGGAAAAAGGGTTTCTTTCATGAAGTAACAAAAATGTTCTAGAATTAGATAGTGCTGATGTTTGCACAACTTTATGTTACAGCAAATGTCACTGAATTGTGCACTTTGAGAGGGTAGATTTCATGGTATGTAAATTAAACAACAAAAAAACCATTGTGAGGAACTGAAAGCTTGATTATTAGGAGGAAAAATTAAAATAATGTTTTGTTGGAAAACATGATGTTTATAATGGCAGTAGGGATATAAATATGATGATGACTGTAATAATGACAGCTAAGATCAGTTAACCTTTACTATACAACATCCTATGAAACAAATAATATTATTATCCTGATTTTCAGATGAAGAGCATTAGTCTTAGGGAGGCAAAGAACACTGATGAAAGTTACCCAGCTAGGAAAACAAGTAGCCAACAGGACTCAATTTTAGGTCTTTTAGTTCCTTGGGCATGAGCAGTAATAATGTCCCTGCTATTGGGATTATATTTTACTGCTATCAACAGACAAGTAGACAAATGATAGTCATCAAGTAAAAGAAATCTGTAATGGAAATAGCTGTGCATAAGGCACTTTGAGAGAGAGCTACACTAAGGCTGATTACAAGTTTCCCAGGCAGAAACAAGAACATTCCTCATGGGCAGCACCTGTGGCTCAAAGGAGTAGGGCACCAGCCCCATATGCCAAAAGTGGTGGGTTCAAACCCAGCCCTAAAAAACTGCAAAAAAAAAAGAACATTCCTTGTAAATAAATATCTACAGAAACTGAAGTACTGCAACCAGGACTTCAGACATTTTCCTGACTTTGTTTTTGGCTTCTGTTCACCCTCCTTACTACCTGAGTCTACTTTCCCCTCCCTCCACATACACACACAAGAGCCAGGCAAAGGCAGCTTAGATACCACTTGAGCCTATAACACACAATTAGCTGCCACACACATTCTAAGGTGAAATGGTCTCCTAATCAGATTGATTTAAAGACCCTGCTCCTACAGAGGTCTGACAATTAAGTTCCCAAATGCACCTTAGAAAAAGTGCTACACCCTTTATTGCTGAATATCACTACAGTCACTTTTGAAGTACTCCCCTTGGGAAGCACTGATGCTAGGACCTAGTCCACCTGCCAATGCAATTTTGAAATTCTTCTTCTGGAATGGGCATCAGAGCTGTTGTATACATTACCGCTGATGTCTTGAATGTCATCAAAACAATATTTCTTTCAATATTTCCTTTATCTTCAAGTAAAGAAAAAAGTCACTGGGGCCAGATCAGGTGAGTGGCCAGGGCATTTCAATACAGTTATTTGTTTACTGGCTAACAACTCCCTCACTGACAGTGCCATGTGAGCTGGTGCATTGCTATGATGTAAGAGCCACACCTTCCTCATGCCAAGATGTTTAGTTATGATTTTCCTAACCGTTTCTCTACTGCTCTTCACTTGGTCTGCTATGATTCTCACAGTCAGCTACAATTTTGATGCCCAATTCAATGATTTTTTGCAATATTTTTGTGAGTTCTTCTCATTACTGGCTACCCTGAACTCTTTTCATTAGTGATGCTTTCTTTCCACTCAGTAAAACATTTCATCCCTTTGTACACTGCTATTTTCTTCGTGGCATTATCCCCATAAACTTGGACTAACATATCCCTGATTTCACTTCCACTCTTGCCAAGTTTAAGAGGAATTTAATGTCTGTTTGTTGCTCAAATTCAAGCTCCCACATTCTCATACAACACACAACACACAACAATGATAATGAACACCACTCAGCAAGACATCACCACACACTGATATAAACCCAACTCTGCGACACTGATGTACCAAGGTTATGAAACCTTACTGAGTTGTTTGTATGGTGCTGCCAATGTAAGCACACCATGGCAAGCTGACAAACTTAACTGTCAGACCTTGTATGTGGTGTAGACCAGCCTTTTGAGGCCTATTTTCTGAATGTTCTGAACTCTGAGTTCTTGGTTGAAAAGAGTTCATTTACATTCATTGTTGAACACCTTTATTAGTTGTCTATGCAATGTGCTACCATTCCTGCCCTGAACAAACTTTACATAGACAGCAGTTAACCAATTAAGAGGCTCAATACCAAGAAACTATAAAAGCCATAGGTCACTGTCTCAAACACAGAAAGGAGAGCATCTATCACATTTCAGTAGTCATCTCTCTGATTAAATTTGTTGCAGACAGACAGAAGGCAGAATTAAATCAGTAGTGAGATTATAGAGTAACATAAGCAACAAGCAAGGAATTGAATTCACAAATGTCACTCTGGAGAGAGGAAGCAGGATATAGATGACACCTCTTAATAGATTAATTAGGATAAACTAAAAAGCATGTTCAAAAAGTTTGTAGGATTGGCAAATAATGTGTGGGTAAGGACATTAGAAACCATTTGATGGCTATTATGATGATAATTTACAGCCGTGACAATTGTCTAGACAAGAGCATTAAGACATTACTGGTTCCAATTCTAATTTGAAACAAAGCTAGCCATATCATATTAAGTGTCCTAGTCTTGTGGCCTCAAGCCACTGGCTGCAAATGTTAAATTCATTTGCTGTTTTTCCCAGAACAGTTAACAGAAGTGGGCAGAGGGCAGGAGAAAGTAATGAGTCAATTGTAAAGAAATTTGGATTCGAGCAAAAGTCCTTAGGGAAGAAAAAAAACATCCTTCTCCACAGCAATATTATCCAAACAACAGGGTTCTCGGGTGGCCAGTAGTGGAGAACATCCAATAAATGGCCGCTACTAAAGGAAAAGGCAGTGGTTTATTCCTTAAATTCAATTTTATTTTTCATCAACAAATAATAATTGCATATAATTTTAGGGTATAGTATGATGTTTTGATATATGTTTACAACGTGGAATGATTCAATCAGGCCCATTAACAAATCCATCATCTCACATACTTCCAAATTTTTTGTGGGTGGAAACATTTAAAATCTACCCTTTTAGCAATTTGAAATATGCAAGGAATTATTATTTATTCTAGTCACAATTCTGCACAAAAGATTACTACAGCCTCTTCCTCCTGTCTCACTGAATCTCTGTACCCTTTGTCCAACATCTTCTGTTTCCTGACCAGCACCCTTTCCAAAGCCTCTTTCAAAGATAAACCACTGGCAGAGAGTAACATGAAGGCTACCAGGGATTGATTAATCTTTGAAGAGTCCACATCTGAGCACACACTTTGCTGCGCCTGCCCTTACAAAGAAATCAAGCAAGGTGGAAACCAGTGATCTCAATGATTAGGAGATAAAGAGGAGAGGAAAGACCTGTTTCTGTGAGTGGCATCTACGAGGACAGTTTCTTGAGATCACAGTTGTGTGAGTTCTGTGGGAAGAAGCATTCCCATCTACATTTGATAGCAAATTAAGCTCATTTGGTTTTCCTCTTAACATTTTATTATACGCTTCTAAGCCATGCCTTCTTAACATTTCTCTTTTTGATCCTTCTACAGTGGATATCAAATCCAAGTAAGGGGTAGAACATTTCAGAATCAGGTGTAGGGCACGCTTGTTTTCAGGATCCACAGCCTCACCCCTCACCAGTGCCAAGAGCTACTCCCTGGACACAGGGATATATGGGAGAGTGTCCTCACTGGGACAGAGCATCGCGAGTTCTCAACGGACCGATGCCTTTTCCCAAGACCATGGCCAAGTCACTCTATTCTCCCAGCCTTCAGTTTCTTTATCTGTAAAAGGAGTTAACTAGTGGGGGTCTCTTGTTCCTTTAAAATTTCACAATTTTAGATTTCCCTTCCATGTAAAATAAATTCCTCATTTCCTTTTACAATGAATAAATAAAGTCTATTTATAAATGTACACATAAATATATAATTATGTAGAAGACAAACGATGCCTATGTATATATAATTATACATACACACGTAGCATAACACACATGGTTAGATAGAAACAAAATATACTTTGATAAAAAAGTGGTTTGAAATAGGCTGTAGCCCATCTAAAGTAGTTTAAGTCATGGTGAAATTATGTTAGGGTTCTCAGAATCAAAGGACAGAAAAGCCTCATGGCGCACAGCAGCCCACTCTTGATGCCCAGTGGCCTATTACCAATGGGAACCTCTAAAGAGAGAACAGTCAAAAATTTGAAGCGAGGTGTCTTAATAGAAACGGCCTCAGAAATCACAGTGATCTAAAATTTCCTCCTCCCATTCTCTAGCCATAGTCCTCTCTTTATCCAGCACCAACTCTTTCCTCCTCTCTCAGTTTTCTTCTTCACCCACCCACCCTGACTCAGGGTTGTCTCCTGATTCTCAAGCTCACTTCCAGTGAAAAAAGCACAATCTTCTGAGGCCGAAGGTCTAGTGTCCCAGATGTAAAAGGAAGTTAGACAACAGGATGCAAAGGGTCACTCCAACTCTCTGATTCTAGGACAAACCAGTATGAAGCATAACAGGTGAATTTTTTATTATTGTTTGTTTGGTGTATTTCAGATTAATATGAGGGTACAAATAATTAGGTTACAATGTTTGCATTTGTTACATAACGTGCCCGTTGTAGTTGTGTCCTGCACCCAGGAAGTGTGCCATATACCCTTACATGGTGCCCGTCAGGAGGAAGCACACCAGGCTCCCTTCCTCTTCTCCTATCCTCTCCCCCGCCATCCTCCCCCTCCCTCTAAATTGAGTTTTTCTTTTTAACACACAAATTGTTTTAGTAGCCTTCTAGAGAGGATGATCCATCCACTGTTTAATGGATGATTCAAAAAGCGAACGTTTTAGGCATATGGCCTTTCTGCTTTCACCAAAATTATATTCCATTGGCAGCTGCCTATTCTTAAAATTGCCTTAGGAAGAAGTCATGAGAGGTAGAACTGCACAGCACAGCCAGGCAATTCATGCTAAAATTAAACAGGGCACCCTTCTGAGTGGGAAACAGGGGCGTGGTAATTTCATTCCTTCCTTCTAAGGACCAGAGAAAATTTCTCCTCCACCTGACAAATTTTATGTCCTTTTGGACATTTTAATATCGCACTTGGAATTGCCTATAGTTTAAATACTGAAAGCTTGTCAAAGTGATATGATTAATCAAATCATTTAAAGAATCATTAAAACACCAATGTGTGGGATGAGTGGAGACTCCCCACCCTTATTCACTGCCTTCCCGTGTGGTAACGTGTCACAGCTAACAGGCGTCCTCAGCCCTTCCATGGGGCTTACATGTTTAAGCTCAGAGAGCAAATGAAAGGGGCTCACGCCTCACTCTTTGCCACGCACTAAAACTAAGGCTGCCTCAGCGAAGTCCCAAATTAGCCTCTTCTATCTAAATGTCACAATGGCAATAACTGTCCTGAAACAGACAAAGCACTGGCTCAGAACATGAAACCCTATTATCCCACCTCTACGTATCTTTTATGGTTTGAAAAGATATGTAGGTGGTTCTCAGTTTTATTATCTTTATCATGAGTCACTAATAGTGCATCAAGCTAGAAACTGTCCATCCAAACCAAAACCAGTTTTGTCCACAGAGAAGGCTGGTATTGGTTGCTTCTTACTTGAAACAGTCCAGTTAATAGAGCATTTTACTTCCAAGAGTCTATGGAGAACTCAAATTAATAATAAAAAAAAAAAAAATCCCATGTATCACTGGCCTAGGGAAATGAATAGAACTTTCTCAAAGAAAGATGAATGGCTAACAAACATATGCAAAAACGCCCATTGTCTCTAATCATCAGAGAAATGCAAATCAAAACTACCCCAAGATATCACCTAATCCCAGTGAGAATGGCTCACATCACAAGGTCTCAAAGCTACAGATGCTGGCGTGGATGTGGAGAGAGGGGAATGCTTTTTCACTGCTGGTAGGACTACAAACTAATACAACCCTTTTGGAAGGAATTATGGAAAATCCTCAAAGAACTCAAATTAAACCTCCCATTTGTTCCTGGTTCCTGTAATCCCATTACTGGGCATCTACCCAGAAGAAAAAAAAAACAAACTTTTATCATAAGGACATTTGCACTAAACTGTTTACAGTTCAATTGACAATCGCCAAAATGTGGGAACAACCTAAATGCCCCCAAACCCAGGAGTGGATTAACAAGCTGTGGTATATGTACACCATGGAATACTATTCAGCCATTAAAAAAGATGGAGACTTTACATCTTTTGTATTACCCTGGATGGAAGGGGAACATTCTTCTTAGTAAAGCATCACAAGGATGGAGAAGTAAGAATCCACTGTACTCTAGTCTAATATGAAGGCAGTAGATGGGCTAATCCAAGGGGGTGTAGGGGGATGAGCAAGTGGGGAGAGGGGAGGAAGGAGGGAGATGGGGTTCACAGTGTATGATGTACCTCTAGGGGGCAGTACACCATTGTAAGAGGGACTTTAACAAATGCAATCAGTGTAACCTAATTCTTTGTACTCTTAATGAATCCCAAACAATAAAATATTAACAATACAATAATAATAAAATGAGAAAAAAACTTTCATACAGTATATTATGTTTTAAAAATCTCACCGTCTGCCACTTTACCTCTAAGGAGAGTTGGGATAAAGAACTAACATTTCACAGGTGTTTTCTAAATGTTAGGTACTGGATTAAGATTAGCTTTATGTGGACTACTTAATTCATCTTCAGAACAACCCACTGAAGCAGGTACTTACGACTTGATGAGGATAAGCAACTTGCTCAGGTAGCAAAGCTAGTTAGTGGTAGAGCTATAATCCCAATCCCTAATACTAGACTAGAGAAATTCCCTCAAAAGTGTCTTTCTATCCAGCCTCCTTTTCTCATATTTCCCCAATGGCATTTTGTGACTGGAGAGAACAAACGTCCTATAATCCATCTCCCTGACTCCACCCTGTGACCCATCCCATGGCATCTTTACCCTACTCTTCCTAAAGGGCATCAGACCATATTCACTCATATAATCCAGTCCTTCATAATAGAACCAGTCCTTCAGGAACAAACCAAACCCAGCACATTCACTCTCCCTCCACATTTAGACCCCATGCACAGGAACTATAACTCTATTTCCATTTCAAAACTTTGTGGGTGGTGTCTATGGCTCAAGGAGTAGGGCACCGGCCCCATATACTGGAGGTGGCAGGTTCAAACCCAGCCCCAGCCAAAAAAAAAAAACTTTGAGTAAGGGTTTTTTGCGTCTTCTTTCTCAATGTGCCACAGGAGACCTTAGCAGGTGCTTCCCCTTGATGCGTGATTCCCCTTTCTTCTGCACTGCCACAGCCTGTCCTCAAGCTCTACTTTCTCCAGGCAGACCACCAGGCTTAGAATCTAGAGACCTGTGCTAACATCCTGTTTTATTTTCAATTTTACATAACATATGTAGACTCAATGTTTTCACCCGTAATGTGAAATCTTTACAATCTGCTTCCTATCGCTGATATGCAGATTTATAGAATTGTGAATACACACATATACACACATGAGAATACCTACATGCACGTGAACTGCTGTCATACAAGGTCTGACACTTAAGTTTGTGAACTCATCCTAGAAAGAGTCCTGCCTATCTCATGGCTGAATATCATGATGGTCACCTTCAAAGTGCTCCCCCTTGGCCATCTGGTGAACATGTCAGCCCTCATCGACAGATCTAAAAATTGTTCTGACGGGCAGACTAGGTGCTGGTGTCAGTGCACAGCTTCCCAAGGGGAGTACCATGAAGGTAACTGCAGTGATATTCAGCAATGACAGATGTAGCACTTTCTCTAGGCTTCATAATCTTAATTATTCAAACTTGTATATGTTTATATATACAAATAATTTTGTACACATATGCATTATTGCCTTAAAAACTATAAAACGCTCCAGCGAGGTTAAGGATCCTGACAGTTGTTTAAGTGATTCATTACATACATCTCTCTTGCTTCTTCCACTTCATTTTAGATTGCCAAACCAGAGCAGTGTTTTTTGTTGATATCACTGTCTGTCTCGGGTTCTAGCACAGTGTGATATACTCTGAAAGATGCTCAACAAATAACTTTAATACAAATTCTTTCAAGACCTGGAGGGAAAAAATCCTTATTTCTAGAGTGTACATTAGAAAAATGTAAAGCCTCGGGAAGGGCGTCCGGGAGTGGACGACTCGCCATGAACTACTGGGTACGACGTGTGCGACGAAGCCATTCCATTAGAGAATGCAGATCTCCTAATTCTCATCTGAGATAATTATTTTTTCAGCCAGACTGTTCTGTCAGCGTTTTCTCTGATGAATCGGACTTCACTTTCACTAATGACATTCAGAGAACGTAGGAGTGTCGGCTACATTTTGAGGGTGTCGTTGCAACTCACAACAAGCCCGACAATCTGCAGATGTCAGCAGACGTAAACAACAGCAGGAGAAGACCACACTTTTTTTTTTTCTTAAAGAGCAAATGTCTTATTCATCAAAAGCCTCCTCAGGACAATGTTTAAAATAGAAATACTAAAATTCAAGATCTAGTGGACAAACTCTTCAAGCTAGTAAACAGTAAGATTTCTTAGAGAATCCATCTCTGCCTTAAGATGTTTCAACAGGACAAACATGAGTTGGAAGATAATAATGAAGGTGCCCAAGAGGTTCACGTAATACAGATGGTGCAAAAAAAAAAAAAGTATGCAAATTTTACAAAAGGAAAAATCCGTATTAAGGTTGTAATACTCAAGTCACATTTGACTTCTGCAATTATCAGAGTTGCTCAGTGTGACTTGTACTCATGCTAGTTATCAGTCTATATTGAGCACTACAATTTTGATACATCATTTTTTCCTTTCTTAAAATGCATACACATTCTTTGGCAACCTCTGAATATCAGTGAACAGGTTCATCTCAAGTGAAGACAGGAAGAGAAAATAGCCTTTTCATACAAAAGAATGCAGCTACCCCCTTCTCCAAATCCTTCCAATAGGCTTACACATTCCCTAAGAAGAGAGATTGGTTGAAAAAATTATCTGAGGTATGATACCACGACCTTAATGTTTCTGTTATTTCCCTGAAAATCCTTTCCAGGGAAGATGATAAAATCACTGTTGAATACATGGGTCTGATTCTTTAGTGAGAGTTTTGGAGACACTAAACCTTGGATGGTGAACAAGAAGTTCCAGAAGTTGGAAGATGAACTACTGAGTATAAGGTGTAGGACAAAGTAGAGAGGACAGTGGGCAAGTGTTTGGTCCCGGAGCTGAGGACACTACTGGGGTACAATGCCCAGAGAGGGGCAAGAATTAAAAGTAAAGGGCAGCACCCCCCGGTACAGGACAGGTGAAGGACAGAGTACACAGCCATGCCTCCTCGGCCTGTCATCACTGACCCCCAGGCTGCAGCCTGGCACCCATCAGTGGCCTGTTGGGAATCACGGGGCCGCAGAGCAGGAAGGGAGTGGCAGGTGGGTGAGGGAAGCTTCATCTGTCACTGTCTCCCATCACCCCTGGATGGGACCCCCTAGTTGTAGGAAAACCAGTTCGGGACTCTCACTGCCTCTGTTTTCTGATGAGTTATATAATTATTTCAGTATATATTACAATGTAATAATAATAGAAATAAAGAGCACAATTAATATGCTTATATCATCCCCAGACCATCCTCACACACATGCACACACTACCTCCCACTGCCCTGGTCTGTGGAAAAATTGTCTTTCATGAAACCGCTCCCTGGTGTCAAAAAGGTTGGGGACTGCTTTCCTAAGCCAGTGTAGTGGGAGTCAACCTTGGTCCCAGAGAAGGTCAAGTAGTCTCCAAACCCTTTAAGACTGCAAATATTGATTAGCTGAGGTGGTGAGGAAGTTGATAACACTTGTTCTCAATCACCAGCAACAAAGGAGAGTCATTAACAAGAAGCAAGGTTGTGACAGCAGAGATAGAAAGGTGATGACGGTGACAGCCAGGGGGCAGAAGAGAGAGTACAGAATGTCTTGAATTATGCCTGTGCTGGCATCACATGAAAAACATTCTGTTTATGCCAGATTATATTCTGCTCTTTGGGGGACAAAATAAAACACTTTTTAGCTGTTTCACAGAATCAAACTCTCTCATTCTAGCAGTCTAGCTGTTGCGGCCTAGATCAGCCTCATAGTGAGGGCACACTCACCCTAGAAGAGGTCTCACCTGCTGTGTCTACTGTCTTCCATTTTCCTTTCCAGACCTTCAAAAGCACTTGCAGAGTAATGCTATCCTTAAGGAGGACACTATTTGGCAATCTTCCCCTTCTAAACTCTGTGATGTTGTTCTGACCACCAGCAAGAAAGATGCTCAGACTCGAAATACTGCAGTGCTGATAGGTTTTTAAAGCCCTGCCCAAAACTACCCAAGAGGTGGAGAATGGGCAAAGTCCAACAGGCCTTGTTATGAGTGCTTTGAAGGAGTGCTGATCCAAATGTCCAGTGTAGGTAGCTGACAACCAGACCAGGATTTCCCTAAGTCCCTCTAAGACAGAGTCAGCATGACAGGTGGAAGCCCCATTCGTCAGTTAGGAAGAGCCAAAGTCAAAATTATACAAAGCAAATTCTACTTTAGCTTGATGTTTTAGTACAGTACACACTTTTCTTTGTTTTAATAGCAGCATATTTGCCTTCTGAACTGTGTACAGCTTATGAAAATATTGTAAGAAATGAGATGGCAGCTCCCAAGGACATATCAACATCTAATGATGTGAGGCGGGCCCCCAAAGGGCTGGGTGATAATAAAGGAGAATCTGCTTTTTAAGTACATATTTATGAACATCAAATTGAGTGACATATATGCAGACTTTTGGTATAATTTTATTTATTTATTTATTTTTTGAGAGACAGAGTCTTATTTTATTGCCCTCAGTAGAGTATCATGGTATCACAGCTCACAGCAACCTCTAACTCCTGGGCTTAGGCGATTCTCTTGCCTCAGCTTCCCAAGTAGCTGGGACTACAGGCTCCTGCCACAATGCCTGGCTATTTTTTGTTGCACTTTGGCCAGGGCTGGGTGTGAACCCACCACCACCCTCAGTATATAGGGCCGGTGCCCTACCCACTGAGCAACAGGCACTGCCCTTTTGGTATAATTTTTTTTGATACTTTTTTTTAAATTGATTTATTTTTTTATTGTTGGAGATTCATTGAGGGTACAAGAAACCAGGTTACACTGATTGCATTTGTTAGGTAAAGTCCCTCTTACAATTATGTCTTGCTCCCAAAAGATGTGTCACGCACCAAGCCCCCACCCTCCTCCCTCCTCCCCTCTCTGTTTTTCCTTTCCCCCACCCCTCCCTCCTTCTTTCTTTCTCTGCTCTCCCCTTCCCCACCCCCACCATGTCATTAATTGTCATTACTTGTCCTCATATCAAAATTCAGTACATAGGATTCATGCTTCTCCATTCTTGTGATGTTTTACTAAGAATGTGTTCCACTTCCATCCAGCCTTGTTAATACAAAGGTAAAGTCTCCATTTTTTTAATGGCTGAATAGTATTCCATGGCGTACATATACCACAGCTTGTTAATCCATTCCTGGGTTGGTGAGCATTTAGGCTTTTTCCACATTTTGGTGATTGTAAATTGAGCTGCGATAAACAGTCTAGTTTGAGTGTCCTTATGATAAAAGGATTTTTTTTTTCTTTGGGTAGATGCCCAGTAATGGGATTGCAGGATCAAATGGGAGGTCTAGCTTGAGTTCTTTGTGGGTTCTCCATACTTCCTTCCAAAGAGGTTGTATTAGTTTGCAGTCCCACCAGCAGTGTAAAAGTGTTCCCTTTTCTCCACATCCATGCCAGCATCTGCAGTTTTGAGATTTTGTGATGTGGCCCATTCTTGCTGGAGTTAGATGGTATCTCAGGGTAGTTTTGATTTGCATTTCTCTAATAATTAGGGATGATGAGCGTTTTTTCATATGTTTGTTAGCCATTAGTCTGTCTTCTTTAGAGAAGGTTCTATTCATGTCTCTTGCCCATTGATTTATGGGATTGTTGGCTTTTTTCATGTGGATTTATTTGAATTCTCTATAGATCCTAGTTATCAAGCTTTTGTCTGATTCAAAATATGCAAATATCCTTCTCCATTGTGTAGGTTGTCTATTTGCTTTGGTTATTGTCTCCTTAGCTATACAGAAGCTTTTCAGTTTAATTAAATCCCATTTGTTTATTTTTGTTGTTGCAATTGCCATGACAGTCTTCTTCATGAAGTCTTTCCCCAGGCTTCCAATGTTTTTCCTATACTTTCTTTAAGGACCTTTTGGTATAATTTTAATAAAAAATAATAACATCTTGAGTACTTCTGGGAAGATATTAAAGAGACGATAGGGTCATTGTCCCATTGAGAAACGCCATGTGTCCCAAGAACAGGCAAGCTGAGGTGGTTCCCTGCCCCTTACAGGTGGTGATGGCCATTCAGTGACACGCACCTGTCACCACTTGGAAAGCAAATCACATAATACTGATTTTAATACAAAGGAGGCCAAAAAGAGCACATCGTGGAATTGAATTATGCTTATTATATTTGAAATCTAGAAGTCTCTTATCTGGGTTACTTATATTAAGAAAACATAAAATTCTATCAAGACAATTTAAACATTTTTCTACTTTGTTTTTAAGCATACTTCATGAAGTCTAATTTTTTTATTGTGAAATGTGGTTGCAATTCCATATTTTTCTTTCCTCTTGATTAACATGTTTTGACACCAATTTGAATTAGGGCAAATACAATTTAACTCAAGGAGACTGTTCCCTCCCACCCCCATGAAAGTTTGACTATTGGAAGGAACTGCTAATTAAAGTGTAATTGTTACCTACCATGCACTCTTCACATAATTAGATAAGTGGCTTCTGTCAGAACAAGCAGCTTATCTATGCCCAGTGGGAAACGGTCTCTGACCAGGTACTGTAGATGGGTGAGGTCTCCAGTCCAGTAGGACAACACAGATTTTGATTTTGTGTTCCAATTAGAGTATTTATATCAGCACTGTGCAAATTGAATCCATGGCATAATACCTGAAATTTGTGATTGGACTCAGCTTTCAGATTCAATCAGGTTTCTTGGGACTCAGGTGAAACTGGGGGGTGGGTAGGGCGGTTTCACTTCAGAACACTGCTCTCTGGACTACAGCCAAGCTCATCTAGTCCTTTGCAATATCTGTGGTTGCCCAAAATGTTGTCCTTAGCCCACCTGGTTGTATTTTCCTAGGAGGAACAGCCCCCTCCCCATATTCCTCATCTCCCGTTGCAAATATCTTAGTTAAAATTTAGGCTGAATGTACTAAACAACCTCATTTCCCACCCAGCATAACCACCGTTAGTGGTCCTGGGAACAGAGGAGTCAGGATAGGCAGAACAAGCTGGGCATGGCACCATCCCTACATGGCTGGTGTTTTTATTTAGTTTAGGGAAAGAATCTTTATAATAACACTTAGGGCAGGAGACCAGTTTGGTGAAAATATTTCAAATTGTATATAAAACCAGCACACTGTACCCCATGACTGCATTAATGTACACAGCTATGATTTAATTAAAAAAAAAAATTTAGGGGAGGAAAGTAACAAGTATCCAAGATGGCTAGCAGGAGGCATAAGATTAAAGTCACATTAACATGAGGAGATAAAGTAGATAGTGTGGAATGTCCCACAAAAACAGGGGGAACGTGTCTTGGTACAAGTTAGGTTGATTTTGTACTTCTGGGAAAACTGGTACAAATCACAGCCGATGTATTCCCCTTCCTGCCCCCACTCTGCCAGCCCCAGCCCCACCTTGAAGACAGCAACTGAGAATAGCTTTCTTCTCTCCAGCTTACAGAGCCAGTGGAAACTGAGAGAAGGACTTTGACACGTGGCATGAGTGTGTGTATGTGAGTGTGTGTGAATGCACACGTGTTCACTCCAGTGAGTTATACAATGGAGATTGTTTCTAACATCAAATTCAGGGAATTGATATAAGGACTAAATGAGATGATGCATGTGAAATACTTAACATAAAACAAAGTGGTGCACACACATGCAGACGTAACACATAAAAACTCTCACTAGATACTCGATACGACTACTCTGGTAATGCGCGTACTGGAACGCATAGTATGTAGACACTGGACATTAGACATATAATATATAATGTACTACGGGTGATACAAAGTATAATCTATGGCTCCTGACCTCAATTTGCCTTCCAAAGGCAGAGGGGGAGAAATTGAAAGTCACAGGACTGAGAACCTGGAATTTATTTATGAGGAGAAAGAGTCCCCCCAGATAGAGGAAGGGTATAAATTGTCTTCAAAAGAGAAAGAGAGACATGAAAACACATTGCTATCTCTCCCCAAAGTAGAGAGGGAGGAGAGACATAAAGAGATCTCCATAAATAAATTGCTTAAACTTCCCTTGGAATCGTGTCTCTACAGAAAAAAAGAATGAATGAAGCCTACTCAACATACAAAGTAGAAAGCAGGTATCTAGTAAGGAGGGATGAGTGGGAGGAGCATGAACACCCAGCGGCGGGGACAGGGACCCATCCTGAGACTTTGCTTCCCCCAGAAAGCAGGCGAAGTACTTGTCTGTGGTAGAGATGTAATGGGCCACTAGTACAAGGGTTACAGGAAGAATTCATTTAGGTGCTGGGATGAAAACAAAGCTTTTAACCAGTTCACAGAAGTCAAGTTCAAAATACACCCCCAACCACACACACACAGGGGTAGATACTATCTGTTTTTCCAAAAAGGATAGTGTTAGGACAAAGGAATTAGTATTTTCTGCAATTTCAGGAAGTATTGGACAAATATTTGGGGCATTGTCTCATCTTAAATCATACCATGAACTACCCAATTGTCAACAACTGTTAACAAGCTGTATTTGACAAAATGGTCAGATACAAATCTTCCCTTCAAACAGCTCGGATTTAAAATTTTTCTCAATTCAGTGAATGCAAAGACCTCTGAGAAGTCACTTTGCACCTCTAAATCTCTCAAGAAAATTGTCAGAAGATAGTCATCAAAGAAAGGCAGATTTAAAAACAAGCAAATCAACCTCTTTGCAGGCTTATCAAAACATGGGGGAGTTAGACTTCAAATTATTTTAGTAAACTTTAAAGGAAAAAAAAAAGGAATTAAAGTACCTGAAAGCATTTGAAAAATGCTGGTCTAGAAAAAAAATAACAAGGGCATTTTACCAGTTTTGACCATATTTCTCTTTAAGAAACAAGGAAGAGTCAGTTTTTATGAAAACAGAGAGTTCATAGACCTAGAAAGTCTTTCAAATATTGCAGCCCATGAAAATGGTTTTTTTAATTTTTTTTATTTCAAATTACTATGAGGGCACAAATTTTTAGATTACACTGTTCTCACTTCCAAGGTAAAGTTCCAGTTGTAGAAGAGCCCCTTACTCAGGGGGTGTGCCGCTCACCCTCCCACCATGCACATTAGGTGACAGCGCGCCAAATGCTCTCCCTGTTTCAGCCAATTTTCCTTTCCCCATCACCCCCACCCTCTTACTAGACTACATTTGTGTTTTATTCTTCCTGTGAGTGTGAACCTTTGAGAACCTGGAATGTGTATTGAGTACATTGGATATTTATTTTTCCATTCTTGAGATACTTGACAACAAAAATGTGTTTCAGCTCCATCCAGGTAAACATAAAAGATGTAAAGTCCCACGTTTCTATGGCTAAATAGTATTCCATGGTTCAGCGAATATAAGATGCTTAATACTGGCTGTAGAAAGAATGTTCACGTCGCCTCATCTAAACCTTGCATTCATCTAATTAGTAATACAAGGGAGAAGTTCAAAGAGTCTTGAATGACCTGGTGACAGGTCATTTACAGTGAACTGCTGATTTTTCTTACCCAGCGATAAAAGAAGCAAGATCCTCTGTCTACACCACTTTCCACTAAACCCCATCAACACAGATATCTGTAGCGTTATAAAGTTAACAAAATTATCTTTGGTGGAATTGTGCCTTTGATTTAGGGTGAAGAAAAATGTGTTTTTCTATAATTTTTTTTCTAGAGACTCTCATTTCATTAAAACTTCAATTTTCAAGATAAGTGATCATACTAAGTTCCTAGGTTAATATGGCATTTGAAAAACATAAACATCATCCCTGCTCATTTAGCTGAGTCAACGTACGGGCTCTGAGAATGAAAGCCAATCAGGATCCACAGGGGAAAACCAAACCACAACACTCAAAGCTGTTCTCCCTCACCATCTACCGTGGCATCAGAAACCAAGGTTGGCAGCACTCTGAGAACCTGGAATGTGATAAAACACACGGCAAGTATCACTCATTTAAAAATAAAAACCCTGGATGTTTAGGAGTGTTTGTGTTGCTATTTTATTTTCTAATTTTCATACCTCTGGAGTCAGAGAACATGACATCATTCTCCCATCAAAACAGTAATTAAAGCTTTAAAAATATACATATTAGCAGATCGCAGGCTCCTATCAGTTTATCTTGTGAATATCATAAATACCACGCACACAACAGATGGAAATGGCATAAACAGAAAAATTCTACATTATTCATGAGCTGCAGTTCACTTTTCCCTCCTGCTATTCAGGAATGTGTGTGCTTGTGTCTTTGTACCCAGCTAGGTCCCAAATTTTTAACTGCACTATAGTTTGTATTAGGCATTTTAAATGTGAGGATTATTAAACTATTTGGTTCAAGAATATTACCCACTTGAGTTTATCCTCCCTCACACATAGGAATGAAGGAAGGTAATCCAAGGTGTATCCAAAACATTATTGACTCATTAGGAAAACTTCAAGGAGAGTATTTATCAAGGGTATCATATTTTCAACAGCTGTCCCTTGGCCGAATATAGATATTTCATATCAGAAACATCACAAAAGAGATACTACTGAAAATAACCAAAATAGGTGAAATAGCCTTGCTCTCTCATTTCTTTCCCAAATAAAGTGATTTTCTTTTTTTGGCCCTCTTCAGCAGAATCACACTCAATATCTGCAGTTCAATGAATGAGTGCTTTACAGCAGATTTCTTGGGGACAGACTGAGTTGAAGAGAAGTATAAAAGGTCCTCTCAGCAATACACCTGCAAGGATAAGAAGAAGGCAGGATGGAGCAGAAGCCTGGCGTGAAGAAGCCTAGACACCTCAGGCATGTCCTGTGGAGAGTGCTAAAGCTGGGGTGAGCCTCCATTGGAGCCAGGCATTTGTACCTCTGCAAGTCATGGCTGCAGATCTGTAGGATTAACCCAGAGCCAAGCAGTTCCCCATGGCTGAGAGCAATTCCCAGTCAGGGTTGTAGCTGAAAGCCATCAGTTGCTCATTTTCTCAGCATCTGGGGATGATGCCTCCAACTTGAAGGAGAGCTAGAAAGCTAGTATGGTATGCCTCATGAAGAGGATTTTTTAATTGTAGCAAGGACCACCCAAATTTCATGATGCCAACTTTTAAGACTTAAGTTAGTCCAAGAGTACCTGGGCAATGAAAAGAAAGCATCTTTAGAATAAAAAAGAGATAATAAACACATTTTTAAAATCAAATACTGGTCAGATCCCAATAATGTATATATTTGGTGTTGGTTCAATTGCCCAGGGGGGTCCTCCTCATAAAATATTCTCCTAGGCCAATTTCCTCAAGGGTTTCCCCTGCACTCTCTCCAAGAACCTTTATAGTTTCAT